>NW_015387050.1:409675-428890 GCF_001527695.2 Protobothrops mucrosquamatus | reverse complement strand
CCCCCCCCCCGGATAAATGCCTCCCGGGCGCTCCGCATCAACTTGCGCTTCTCCTTCCCTCTCGCCCTCGCCGAGTCAGGCGAAGAAGGCTGAGCGGGGGTCCCCAGGCGGCGGGTTCCCCTTCCCTGCCCCCGGCCCGAGGCCATGTCTACGGGCTCGCTGAGCGATGCCGAAGACCTTCCCGAGGCGGAGATACTGGGCTGCTCCGGCAGCCTGAAAATGGACCGATGCCGCTCGTCGCCCGCCCCCCGCCAGAGCCCCGCCGAAGGCTCGGCCGGAGAGCGGGGTTCTCCCGTCAAAGGCCGGGGCGCGGCGGGCAAGGCGCGGAAGAAAGCGCCGGGCAAGAAGAGCCCTCTGGGAACGGCGGGCCAGGAGGGCAAGCAGGTCCAGCGGAACGCGGCCAACGCCCGCGAGCGGGCTCGCATGCGAGTGCTGAGCAAAGCCTTCTCCCGCCTCAAGACCACCCTGCCCTGGGTGCCGCCGGACACCAAGCTCTCCAAGCTCGACACGCTCCGCCTGGCCTCCAGCTACATCGCCCACCTGAGGCAGATCCTGGCCAGCGACAAGTACGAGAACGGCTACCTTCACCCGGTCAATCTGGTGAGTGGGGCGCTCGGGAGGCGGGAAACGCGCCGACGGCGGCCTGAAGGACGCGCGCCGCGCCGCTCGCACCTGGCGCCGCGCCTTCCCGGCGCCCTCAGCTCCCCCTTCCCTCCAATCCTGCGGCCAGCAAAGCCCAAAAAAACCATGGCCGGTGTCCGGCCGCCCCTCTCGGGGGCTCGTGAGGAAGTCGGTCTCCGAAGTCGTCTTAGGCAACGGGGAGCTTTGGACGCCGGGGCGGGAAGGCTCGGCCGCCTGGCGCGCTCGGCTCTTCCCCGCGCGCCGACGTCTCGGCGCTCGGTTTGTCCCGAGCGCTGACGAAAAGGCGCAGGAGCGGTGGGCAGAATAATAAATAGATAAATAATACGAAATCAATAATCACTCTTAAAGGAAGCCCTCTCCCGCCTTTTCTTTTCTTTTTTTTATCGTCCTCTTAATCGGAATCAGGAAATCGGATTGCGCCACAGAACTCTTTTTCAGCCGTCCCGTCCGCCCCCCCCCCCTATCCGGGCCGCTTAGTAATAATAACTGAAGGGAGCCGTCACGCCCTTCGCTCACCAAGTCTGCTCATTGATCAGATCCGGGGGGGGGAAAAATAGCCCGATTTATTGACTTAACGGCGTCAGTCGGCGGGATCTGATTTCGGCGTGTTTATCCGCCAAGTGTTGGAGATTACTACGTTTAGTACTGTTGCAACAACTGCGACTGTTAACGCTATTAAATCGCAATCTACGCCGCTTTTTTTTAAAAAAAAAGTACTGAACGACAACAACGGATTTTCAATGAAAAGAGAAGCCTCTTGTTTTTCTGTCTATTTTCGCAGGCCTCGTCGTCAGGATCTTTTTTTTTTTTTTTTTTTCCCCCACCCGTAAATTATGGCTTTTCGGGAGTGGGAGGGCCAGATTTACAACCACCTTCTCGACTTCCATCACGAAAAGGGCCATAATCCGTTTGTAGGTCACGAAGGAGGAAGGAAAAAGACGGGGGGGGGGGTGTTAGGAAGTGGATATTTGAAGATCCCGTTATTTCTAGCAAAGGAGTTGATCGTAAAGAGGGAAACGTTTAGACCCAGTTTATGGCTGAAACGAACGCAAACGTTTCTAGAGGGAGGGAACTCGGATTAAAAACAAAAACAAAAAACTTCCATTCAGGATTTTATCGGCTGAACCCTCCTTATCGGAAAGAAATCTGACGGGGAGATTACATTCTTTCTCTATGTTTTCTAATTTATCTGATAGTTTACTTTTATTGTGGTCCTGTATGTAAAACAGTTATTTTCATATTCGTATTAATGGTTAATTAGTTAGTAACAAAGGGCTGAGGCTCTATTTATTACTTTATGATTAGCAAAGTGATACCCAGTAAACATATAAAAACCGCTACTGAAAGCAAAACAAACTCAGAACCCCAATCTGTTTTGACTGATGGATTTGGGAGAAGGGTTGATATATGGTTGACCTTGTTGTTGGTTTTGCTATTATATCATTACTGCATGTATATGCTTACTTAATTTTAAAAGCCATTGAGATTAGTTACTACAATAGCATGACGATGATGAATAATTCTCGCCACCACAGTACAGATAATCTACACAGATTTTATTTTGCTAGCAAGTTTGCATTCATGACATTAAAAAAAAGAATACAAGGTGATTTGCGGTTATTGTCTTTGTCGCCCATAAGAAATGGATAGAACTGGAATTTACTTTCCTTGTGAGGCTTCTGACCTCAGCAGAACCATAGTCAAGAAGAAACCCCCATCTCCAATTCCAAAATGCTTTTAGAGGAGATAGTACTCTTATCTTTTTCAAAACAAAGCAAAAGTGAAGGGGGAGCCATGCTTTGACATTACCCAGTCAAGAATAGACAGGGGCTTTTTTTAAAAAAAAGATGTCTGCCACAATATGCCCTTTTAGGCTGCATTCATTATATATATTTGAGAGAAATACCATTTTCTATCAGATGTAACCCATGCTGGTATCTAGGATCAATAAAACATGACCTATCACCCCCAAAGATTACAGAGAATTATGAGGAACATAAAGAGGGAAAAAATCATCTTTATGGCGCAAAACATATTATGACTGCGCAGCTGCATGGGGCAATACGGTGGAGCCATCTTGAGAACCTGGTTACGCTCAGTAGCGAGACTTGTCTAGTCTAACCACTTCTTCCTATTGTTTAGAAAGAACACCTGGGTTATCTATGGCTTTGTTTATTACTGTTCAAGAACTGCGCCATTTGAAATACACTGATCTCTCTCTCTCTCTCTCTTCCTTTCCTCGTCCTTTCTTTCTCCTCCTCTCCTTTGCCCCCCCACCCCACCCCCTTTTCTGCCTTGGCTACAGACATGGCCTTTTATGATTGCTGGCAAACCAGAGAACGAGCTGAAAGAAGCAGTGAACACAACTCGGTTGTGTGGCCCTACTGCCTCCTGACCCAGGATTTTCAAGCATGAGAAAAGCAACCTTCTCTGTGGACGAATGCATTTGTGCATTGTGTATACAAATGGGGGGTGGGGAGGCATTTCAAGGAGGCAACGAACTGCTTTCTCATGGAATAAACAAATCCTAAAACTGAAAAGAAGACCAAATGTACTATGCCAAAGGAAACTGAAACAATCACAAAGAACATATATTTAACTTTATTAACTTGTATATATATACATATATATTTTTAATATCCTGCAGCAACCGCCTTGCTGGTCCAAGTGCTGTTCTCTGGATCCAACCAGAATTTGCAACTCTCTATCTTTGTGTACTCCACTTTGTGAAAGACGGCGATTCCTAGAATCAATTATTCTGAAATCACATCTCTCTAAAAGAATACACATTAAAGATATTCTATGAATATATTTTCTTCAAACAAATTTTGCTATAATTTGTATAATTCTTTTTTTTCAACAGGAAAACAAAAATAGCGCAATGTGGTGTGTAGGGGTTTTTTTCATTTGTTTTCAAAAAAAAAGAGAGAGGATTACTATTTATTTTATTTTGGCGAGCAGATTTTACAAATCTTAAAGTGACACAATGCAAAAACCATTTGACCTCAGATTATGAAATGTTTATTTTCCTAATTAAGAAGAGGTAGACCGTATCCTTTGGGGGGAGGTTTAGATGGCTAGAAAAACAGCATGTAATGGCTGTTTCACTCAAGAAAGAAGGAAGCAACCTGTTTGTCACATTTCCAATAATTTAATTAAGAATCAGGGAGATTGTGAAATTAGCAACAATGCAAAATGTGTAGCTCAATCTATACATTTGAATTGACATTATTATTCATGTCTTAATTTAAAATGGGTTGTTTGAAAAGACAATAAGGATGGAAGGCAGACAGTTTTATAATGTCTTTGCATACCAGACAATCTAAGTTTTATAGAATTTTTTACAAGTTATACAAATGAACTGTTAGCATGGAATATGTCTTTTCTAAACACTGTCAATGTAAGGCTGAAAACAGAAAAATGCTGAATGAAGGTAGGTACAATTTCTTTCAGTACAATAAATTTGAAGCAGGGTGTTTGAAGGATTAAAGTGATTTGATTTATACTTGGAAATAAATCCCAGGTAAGTTCAGAAGGTTTTCCTGTTAACTTCATTTATTTCCAGGGGATTTATATGATGATCTTAAGTAACTTTTTGGAAGTTTGTATCAGTTCTAAATTATACATTCCTAAATAACAGACACAAAATGAGAAAAAATACGTCCAGATTACATCCCAGCGTATTTGTTTTTAGCTAAGCGGCTTGAAGATCTGCTGTATATAGTTCGGATTGCTTTTTTGTAAAATTAAAAATTATGTAGAAATGAATTATTTGAAAAGTATCAACCAGGTCAAATAATTTTTTTCTGAATCTCACAAGGATGCAGTTAATAATTTAAATTATATATGAATCAGAGATTAGAGCAAAAATGCAAATAACATTTTTACACTAAAACATTTGAACTTTTGCTTTATTCTGCCATTCAGATAGTGTGTCATCCATATCCTTTCAAAATATCCAAACAAAGCAAAAGCTGAAATATTTTGCTTTAAGGGTTTTTTTCATTCTTTTTTGTCAACCACTCTAATATAGTAATATAGTATTCGAGAGATAGGCAGACCCGAGCTATCAGCAGCAGTGTTGGGGGCAATTACTTGGTTGAGTTGGGCGGCTATAGAAATTGAATAAGTATATAAAATTAATTAATTAATTAATTAATGCTTTCATAAAAATTGGTAACAGGTTATCTTCAATATCTATGCTTATTAAGAAACCCAGAAATGATTTTTTGGTAACTCGGAATACTCTTTAAATGAAACCACCTTTCTATTTATCTGGTTTAACCAAACAGTCAAGGCAAGATGATTTCTTTGTAGGACCACAAATTCAAGCTTTACCTCTTTACAGGTCTACATCCTTTAAACTGAAGGAAAGGGAAGCCCAACACTTCTGTTTTACTAAAATGGACATATTTCTTGTCTTTGTTAACCACCTGATTTGGGCTGGCTGGGCTATATTGACAATCTCCACATGCACATGTGCATGCCTCCGTACAAACCATGGGACATTACAAACCAGGCTCCCACTACAAACCCTTATCTCCAATTTGTGGATTGCTGAAGTCTATAAGAAGAACATCTGGTGCCTTTGCATTCAGTCACGTTGGTGTCTCAACTTGTCATCTGCTGGAACCCTGAATAAAATTATAAGGTATGCCATATTTCCAAATGTTTTTTTTTAACAATTGGATGATGCAAGGCTACATATATGCTAAATACATGTGTTTTAGAAAGTAGTATGGAAGCACTTGTCATACGTGTACATTATACAGTTTTGCTTAGAAAAGGATAATCTTCAACTGCTCATCCCTATTTGGATAACAAATCACCTGGAGTTTGTTATTAATCCTCAAAGAATAATTTAAATTATTGGAAGATAAAAGGACATTTTCAAATGTTCCTTTCTTTAGGGTACACAACCTTGAAAACAGATTTAGAACTCAGTTCCTCAAGGTGGGGTCCATTAGCAGTGCAGCCTTGTTGCAAAGATAATTCCCCTTTTCATCAAGGCCCAGAGCCTCCCTACAGGTAAGATGGTGGAACCAGGGCAGTATGTTAATATTTAAAAACACTGATGGGATCATTTGGATGGGAAGATATTCTTGCCTTGTACACTCTCCTGGTGCCCTGGCTTTAATTTAAACATCATTCTTTCTATTGATCTGATCTGTTACTCTGTGAGAGATTAAGCGAAGAGATAAACAGAAAGTGCTGGGCTCTTTCCTCTGAGGCAGCTGAGTCCAGAGGCAGCTGATGCGCCAGATCCCAGAGAACTGTTTAACGTTTCAAGGTTATGACCGCACTGTTTACAAAATGTCTTCAGTTATTTATACTGTTATTCCCAGCAGAGGGGCTTTAAATTTCCACAGTTTCATTCGTTCATACATACATACTTACACATACACACACACACACATATAAGTAATATTCTGTTTAATTTGATACCTGGATTCCTATTGGGAACAGTAACATTCCCATGGGGAAAAAGGTTCACTAAAGTTAAGCCTGACTTGGAAATATGTAAAAAAAAAACTAACTAAAAGGTATATAAACAAGTAGAAGGAACACTGGCAGTTTTGGAAGATGTGATTAAGATTCCTTATCCAAGATGTAACTGTCTTGCGTAAGCTTAAAAATCGTGTTTATTGTAGAAGTTTTAATGGACCGTCTTATCACATGCATGAAATAGTTTTCTTAATGGCGTGATACAAAGATAGCTTAAGGCAGACGGAAGTTGACAAATTTTCCAGATTTTTGCTTACAAAACTCCAGGCAACACATAATACATCTATTGGGATATTGTGCAAATTACACAAATCTCACATATAGACACAAGAAAATAAACATTTTTCCTATTAGCATGGGTGTGTGACCCATGACAAAACTAATTTCTGAGTAGCAGGCTCAGTAAAAAAAAAAAATACACATCTAAAGACAGCCAATGCTCTTTTGCAATAAGCTAGAAATCCCCGGGATTTTTCTGCAACCAAATTTCACAGAGAAAGATTTGATCATTAATTTCTCTGTGTAATCATCACATCAGAATTAGTTAGGTTCTAATATCGAGTGTATCCATGCTTCAGAATTATAAGGGATATATTGTGGCTGTGTGTATCAAGATAATTATCTGTTATTCTTACATAGATTATGGCTGTAAAATGTGATGTAAGAAACAAGTCTAATATAACATTAATATATACTTGGTTTTAATTAACCTGGAATAACTATAGTATCCTCTTTTCATATTAAAATAATTAAGGATACTTACTTCACCTTGATGAGTAAATAGTCTTTTCAGGAGAGAGCTGCCATTAGGTTTTTATGGCATGCTAGCACCAGACTCTAAAATATGGACAGAATTAGGTCAAGAAAGTCGGCAGATCCAGGATAATCAAATTGAAATGTGCACCAAATAATTAAATGCAATGTCAATAACTCTCCATGTATTTTGTATTTTTGGTCTGTCACGTTACCAATATTTAGCAGCATTTTAACTGAATTTTAACTAGAATGTATCTCACTTTTTATGTATTTAATGATTCTCCTTCCAGCTTGTTAAAAATAATTCAGCAGCATTTCAATTAAACTGAATTTAAACCAAATTAATTCAATGCAGTATATATAAGTCTTCCCATATTTACTATGTTTCTTCTCCAATTTTGTTAAAAACTACAGCTCAGCTGGAGAATCCCTGAGGCCCATGTACAGGGCTCTGGGGGAGTCATATGGGCCCTAAGGCCTCAGTTCCCCACCCCCATATTTTATAACTATAAAGAGAGAGGGTGCCAAGAGGTAATTAGCTTATCTGAAGTATGTGCAAGATGTATGCTAAAGACCCGCAGTGTCATTCTTTCCCCCTTGCCATCTTCAATGAAATTTAAACAAAGAATTGCACAGGCCTCACATTCTTTTATATAAGGTAAATGACATTTCAGCTGTATAAAATCTGCAACATGAAGATATTTATTTTTAAATAAAAAAAGCATTGTACTGAGGGGTCTCTCTGCAGTCTTAGGGCCTAATTACTTGATAAATGCCATTTTTAATCTATCATGTCGTAAATAATAGTAACCCTGGACCTTACTAGAATTGGGACCAAGGCATATGGAAGAGGATTAACCCAAAGAATCCTTCGTATTACCCAAACTTTTTATGTCAGGAAGGAAACTGTTTTTTAACAACATATGTAATTTCGTTCTTCAAATTCTGGCCTGAAAAATGTTTGTATCTCAATTACGTTTATATGATGTTCTCTAAATATGCTGATGAAGGTAAGACGAGATAACTAATTTGTAGCAAAAAACAGTTCTGACTTTTTAATACTGATTGGCTGCTGCCTGCAATATAATGAATATATAACGCAATGTAATAAATCTAACCCTCTCTCTAGTTTTGCCATTTTAAAAAAAAGTACTGTATATGGTTTTTGTGTTTAATTAGGAAATGAATTAAGAAAGCTACATTGAATAAGCAAACATGTGCAGAGAGCCTGCCCAAAGTTTGGGGAAGACAAGAACTATGATTGAATTGAATCATTGGAATGGACTATCTTTTTTATATCAAACGAAGAAAAAGGTCTCGGTCTTGTTATCGGTTAGGTTTGAACCCATCTAGCATTGTGCTCAGAGTTCATTTAAAGCAGTGTTTTTCAAATGTGGCGACTTTTAAGATATGTGGATATCAACTTTCTCCCAGACAGTTGGGGAATTATAGTAGAAATCCACAGATCTTAAAGTTGCCAAGTTTGAAAAACCCTGACCTAAAATGAGCCTTATTGTTGAGTGAATTTAGGAATACTCCTTCAACACAGTTCAAATGCATGTGGGGTGTGTGTGATTTTATTGACCTAAAAGTCATCCACGGGGTTGGTTCAAATCATTTCATTCCTTTTTTTTATTTTTTTTATTAAAAGTTTTATAAAAATTACAATATAAAGCCCCATATTCACCCCCACACACACCCTCCCCTCCCCCACTTCCCAAAACTGAACACAGGGTTACAAATATAATAATCATAATCTAACTAACATTAACCAACTATTTAAGTAACCAAGTCCATAACACGCTTTAACTCCCCTTTAACATAAATTTAAACAAATTAAAATCAAAAACAATAATAAACAAATTAACAACCTAATTGTTAAACAATACAATATTAATACTAAAAATAATAATAATATCATATAATTAAAACTAACAAAAATTCCTAATAAACTAATTAATAATAAACTATTAATAATAGTAATACTCTAAAATTTACTCATAAGCCAAATGGAACTTTTTAGTCCCATATTTGTTCTGAATATAATCTATCCATCTTCTCTAGACCGAAATGTATCTTTCTTGTGAATGATCCTTCAAGTAAGCAGAAATCTTGGCCATTTCTGCTAAATTTGACACTTTAAGCGTCCATTCTTTTATAGTAGGCAAGCAATCCTTTTTCCAATATTGCCCAAATCATTTCATTCCTGAGGCTGAGAAGCAAACAGTACACAGTATTAGAATTTTATATTTTAAGAACAGAAAAATCACTGATATCTCTCCTACAGCCTGACAATACAAGATCATAACAATGAATCAATAATTATCCTTTTGCTGCCTTTTCATGATGTCCAATCTTCTGTTGCCTGTCATCCTTCTTAAAAATAGGGCTGTCCCTGGAGAACTAACTGTTAGCACTCATATGTTTCCTCTTCAGGGTTACTTACTCTGAGTTATATTACTTTTAATTGCAATATTTTCTGTTCTATATTCTCTGAGAATAACAGAAATTTATCCATAGCTAGTATTCCACCTGAAGTAAATCAAACAAACCTAAATAAAAAAAGTTCCTGAATCTACATTCTTCCCCATCTTCTGTGCCATAAATATGGAATTCTGCTGAAACCCAAGAATTTCTTTTAATTTCTTTCCTGTTAGTGTCTCATCTATTCTTTTCTCATCTATTCTTAAAGTACCATGACTCTAGCCATGTCTAAGGTACCTGAAGCGTAACCTGAATACATGGCCATTCTTTGTGGTACAGTCACAGAAAGAGAAAATAAAGGGCATCCAGCATGTTATCAGCTTGTGGCTCTACCAACTCCCTATGTGAGAGTTTCCATCGAGTGTTACTAAAAGGGATAATACAACATGAACGTAATATAAAGAGGTTTCACTGGGCGACTAATGAACTTCGGAGTATTTTCTGTGTAAGGAGAACAGTGTTTTTCAAACTTGGTATATTGGAGTTGAAGTCCACACATCTTAAAAGTTGCCAAGTTTGAAAAATGTTAAATTAGAGCAATCTGACTTGTCAGAGTAGGAAAATGGGAGTTTGGTTTGAGCTCTAGCATGTGAATATTTAAGAACCAGTTCTCATGAATTGGGTCAGAGCAGTGGAATAATATCTCTGACTAAATGGCCACTTGGCAGTGAGCCCTCTCCAAGTGCCTTTCTGGAAAGCCCTCCCCCAAAAAGCATGCTTAGTACCTAGTTTATTATCTTTTTAGTGCTAGCTAGGCAGAGATATTTTTATTCCCTGGAATCATTATTCTTTATATGGTATGTATTTTAAGGGATACTGACTCAATTTAAAAAAAAATAAAAATAAAGAACCTCTGAATCTGATGAAATGGAATGTTGTGCATTCTATTATGTGAAAATTCATTAATAAAAGGCTAATAAGAATGTCATCTTCTGTATTGGTACAACTAAGATGTCCTAATTTTCTTTGTACCCAATAAGCACTGCAACAGCTGGCAGAATGGATCCAACAGCCGCGATGAGGAAATTACTCTTTGGATGCTACCAACACCAAAGCATAGGCCTTGAAATAAAAAAATAAATAAATCAACCCATAGCTTGCATTTGCAACCAACCGCACTCTCCTTTCTTTCACTGCATCTCATTATGATTAGGAGAATTTAGACTCCATTTTGTGAACAGAGTGTTGGAGATCAATACTTATACCCAATATGTCAAAAAGTGCCTCTAGCATTCTATTACTCTTTGCACCTCCTTTTATCTGGGTTTGGGCTTTATAACTGATCCCAAAGAAGTTCCCATCTATCTGCACACAAATACACAAACATCACATTCATGCATGGCACTAAATTATGAGCTTTCCTTGGTTCTAGCTTAACACACTGCAGGAACCTAGTGTCTGATATTATATGCCTCAGTATGTAATTTAATAGTTCAGTTTAATACCGTAAGGGTAGCCAGTGTTAGTTTAGAGAAATCTATGTTGGTTAAGCAAACCATTTTGTCTTTATATATTTGCCTTTATACATGAAAAGAACCCTATGAATATGGTTTTCTAAACACATTTTAAACATTAGAAATTGTTGAGAATATTCGTAGTTCAGGTTGTAGGTTTTGCCAGGGGCTTGTTCTCCAAGCTTGCTGTTTAGCTCCCGGACGTTTCATTACCAAACTATGTAATATCTTCAGTGGGGTTTTGAGGTGAAATGTCTTGTTCATTTATATAGAAACACTTCACCCAAAAAACCCCCGCTGAAGATGTTACCTAGATTGGTAGTAAAACATTCAGGAGTTCAACAGCAAGCTTGGTGAATAGACCTCTGCCAAAACATTTTAAACTTCCTTTCAACCCTGTTATCGTATGGGAGTTTTTCTATGGCAGCGCCTGCCCCATGGAACACCCTTCTAAACACCCCCCTAAAGTTCGGCAGGCCTATCCCCTCCCTCAATTTCCATAAAGTACTGAAGACCTGACTTTTCCCCTCAGACGCTCTGATAAGACGAGGTGATTGCACAGTGGAAGCTTGACTTGCACCAGGCTTTTATTTTTATGCACTTGATTTTAACAGTTTTAATATGTTTTTTGTGTTGTTTTAATTTTTAATTGGGAGCTGCCCAGAATTTGTTATAAGATGGATGGCTATATAAATGTTTTAAATGAATAAATAAATTTTGAGTTGTACAGCAAGATCCTTACGTTAAGAGTTTCCTTCCAAGCCCCAATCAGTCCTATCTAACCGTTAGTGATGAGGGCTACTAAGAGTTGCAATCTAATAATACCTGAAGCGCATGCATTGTCTCTCCATGTTCAATGGCTATGATTTTGATAGTCAAAATTCAATAAGCTAGAAAGAAAAGTCACAGTATTACAATCTTTAGCAGTTATAGGTGAAATGGAGTAGGAAACTGACTGACTTTCAGTTTACTGGGGGTTGGGCAGAGAGATGGAAGCAGAGGAGAGAGAGAGAGAGACGGGGTGGGGGGAACCTAAAAGAGGCAGAATGATGGATGAGATGGGAAAATTGTCTGGTAGTGTTTGTTTCAAACCTTTAGCAAGAATAATTTATACTTTCCCCCAAAGTCTGCTTGCATAGAGGAAAAAAATAGAAAAAAAGAAAGAACGAAGGACACCTTATCTAAATTTGGTACAGGCTTTATCATCCCCTCACAGAGAATACAAGTTCAACAGAAAAATAATTTTCCCTCTCTCCTTTAGGATCAGGATACAGTAAGCCACAAGAAAGAAAACATGCAAGTTGTAAAGGGCATGGAAGCCTTTTCAAATTTCAGGGCTGATCTGCAGAAATCCTTGTAAATTTCACAGCTGAAGCAGGAAGCCAGTCGACCCTTTAAAGGCTTGTTTGTCTAAACAACTGCCGGATTAAAAATGAATAAGCATCATGCAAACATTATTACTAATTATACTTTTTCCACAGACACTTAAGAGATACAATTTTATCTACGGAAATTCCAGCGAACAATGCAACTATTTTTTTTCATATGAATTGAATATAGATTTCTTTTTATACTCATTGCTATAACTGAATATTTACTAAAATGTTTAACAAAACATCTAAAAGCAATTTTCTTTTATGAGAAAGAAAGGACAAAACTTACAGAGAGGTGGTTGTATTGCTAATATCTCTGTGTTAAAAGGAAGCCAGACGACACCTTTGTTAAATTTATTTAATGTATATATTTTTATCACTTTATCACTTTTAATATGTTTTGCCATTCCATTTCCTTTTATGTTAGTATTTCAATATATGATATCAAAAGCTAATAGAGGTATTATAATGAAAAACGCAGAAAAATATTCTAGCTTGCTTGGAAAAAAATTCAAAAGTAAATTGTACCAACTTTAGGATCTATAGCATATGGTGTCATATATCCAAGAATTTACAAAGATAAACATTTTCTCAATTGTTTTCTTTTTATATGCCACAGGGTGGCACTCATGCTTGGCATGCTTTTCTACCACATAAACAAACAAACAATCCTACGTAGGGAAATTAAAATTATCTTCCTCTAACATTGTACAGTATTTTCTAAATTTATATATATACAAAATGTTTTCAATCAGATCTGCAATCACATTAGGTAGAAAATATTTGTTTTTTAAGAATGAAAAACTAGTCTCCAGATACTGTATTTAGTACAATGCAATCCATAATACACTTCAATAAATGCATTTGTTTCCCGCAAGAATCTCTTGTCATAATTAAAATACATGAGGGACAACTGAACTCACACCTAGCATTAAGCTCCTGGTTTTGGCTTGGTGTTGGATCAAAATTATGACCAATAGATGTAAAACAATTCACTTTTTGAAAACTTTAAGTACCTGTATCCATATTCTTAGAAAGTTGCTTAATAATGTTTCTAGACGAGGCATTTGTTATGCAGTTACAGTTTTTCCATCCAAAGACATTTGGAAATGATAATATCTGCTGCTTGCAAATCATGTTTCAGGGATAACTCTTAATGCTGACACTGTCCAGTTTCTTTAAGTTACTGATAATATTATCATGATTATTACTGAAATGGGGCAACGAGTCCAAATCTCCTGAAAAACTCTATGTTTGACACAGCGATTGTAGAATAAATGTCCTCTCTGGAAGTTCCTAAAATCTGAGAAAAATAGAAAAACATAAGGCCTACACAACGGCTATGATTACATGGCAAACTGTAGTTAACTGAACTAGGTTTTATCCAACTAATCCATTTTTTTTAGATTTCCAGAACTACAAATTAATAATAACATTCTAAGGTAAAATGTAGTTGCTACTTTTAAGTTCTTGGTGCCATATGGAAACAGCTGGTGCTTTTTGATTGATACTGTTTTTTAATAGAGCCATCTGATTTATGTATTCCCTATTCTGATTAGCAGCAATGTTTCCAGGGTTTCAAATTAAAAAAAAAAAAGCTGGAGAAGAGTACGGGGAAAAAACCTAAGTATTTTTTAGGAATGGGTCTCCATTTTCACATACTTTCAATTTTGATCTATGATCCTTTTGGAAATTTAGCTTGCCTGCAATTGCCTTGCGTGGAGGGAACATTCAATTTCTGCCACACTCAGGGAAAAATGCAAAACAGGTTAATCTTTAATAGAAAATATATTATCTTGAACTACAAGAATGTAAGTATTGCCCTGCTGGATCAGACCCCTGCCCCATCTAGTTCAGCAGTTTGGTCTCACTGGCCAAGCAACTGCACAAGGAAGCCCACTAGATTCCCAGATGACATTCAGTCACAGATTAATGGTTTCCATGAACTATGTACATAGGACCTCTGAAGTTTTAAGAGTTGTAGCTTTTGAGGAAGGCATTGATAACTTTGCTTGAAGCCCTTTAATAGGGGACAATAAAGTTTAACACGGAGCCCCTTGAACTTAGTATGGGGAAATTTCAGGTTTCCCATGGCCTCGAATCCCCCTCCAAACAGCTATACAGTAGTTCTTAAGCTCTCACCTTTCCCAAATTTGCATTGTCCAGAATGGGCCTGGTCACCCTCAGCCAACACAAAGTTCTTGCAGATGGAGTATGCTGAAGAAACCAGGTCAAGAAAAGTTACACGTGATTTGAATAACATACAACCAGCACCAAGGATGGTGGAGTTATTACCAGAGGGGGAAAAAAGCATCCCTTCCTTGAGATGAAGTCATTTCCTTTTAAATCCATCTACTTTTCATCATACTAACATAGAAGTGGCTACTACAGCTTGCTTGCTTGCCTGCTTCATTCATTCAGTTCATTTATTCTGTCCACCCATCTCAAATTCATGACAACAGGTGGCTAACATTATCAAAAATAATATAAAACCTAAAAAACAGAAAAACAAAGCAAGAAACCCCCACAATAAACATAAAACCACAAAAGAATAAAAACAGACCTTCAGTCACAAGTTAACCAAAGTATGGGCTCAGTCCCACCTCCTGATCTCCAGATGTTTTTTCAAGTTTCAAATTTGGATTACAATATTAGGATATCTTAGGGTTTTCTTATTCAGGTTTTATCTGTGTAGCTTTTTCAAGATCGGCCAAGCTCAGCTACACAGTACACCTCTTAGGCAGTGCTTCCCAAACGTTTTCCTTCATTACTCAGAACTGCTTATCAGAAAGTCTTTTCAATATCAAGAAAGTCCTTATTTAAATGTCTCTATTAATTGGGTAATTGGTTTGTGTGTCTTTACCTAAAGGAAAAAGAATACTTTTTTCCCAATTTTGGGTGATTTACCCAGATTTGGAAAGTAGTCTTAGAGACCCAGGTCGGTAACTTGCAGTCTATCCCTTCTCACCCAGGGTTGTTGTGGGGAAAATAGGAGGCATGTTAAGTTATATATAAAAAGGTAAGAGAAGGAAGGAAGGAAAATATTGCTAATTCCAGGAGAGCTACATTAAATACTTAGGATAAGTGTTAGATGGCAGACAGCATATCTAAAACTCTGGAATTCTACTGTCATCTAGCGACAGCTACTTGTTAAATTATTATTAGCCTTCAGCTACGTCCGCTTGCTCAAGAACTCAGCCGGGAAAGCCCCGAGGGCGGGAGGAAAGTGATTGCTCTCCCTGACCACGCCCCTTCTTGCTTTGCATTGGAACCTTCGGACTCTCGAAGAAACATGGAATTACACCCGTGACCTTAACCGGAAGAGCTGTGTTTGCATCCGGTTGCCGCTCTAGGCAGCGGAGATGGGCGTGCTGTCTATGGTGTTCGCGCGCTTTGTGATGTTTTATTGTGTCGCAGAGATTCGGCGGCCTGGAAACCCGGAACCGTCAGGAGAAGCGGCGGCGGCGGCGGCGGCGGCCGAACGACTGTGGGTCGCTTAGCGGCCCGGTTCTTGTGGGAAGCCGTTGAGCAAGAGGAGGCGAAAAGACCGTCGGGCTGTACGTCAGTAACGGTCTTCGTGCCGCGAACCGTTGCACGCGAGCCTACGGGGAAGCGGGGGAAGAAGTGCTGGGGTGGGTCTTTTTTCCCCTCTTTTCGTCTGGCACCTTGAGATCGAGGAAGAGCTAAAGAGGTGGGAGAAGGAAGGAAGGAAGGAAGGAAGGAAGGCTGGCTTCTGCGCCCAGAAAGGGCCGAAGAGTTGGTTGGGTGCAAAGGGGGGCTGCTACGTTTCTTGTTCTCCCTCCTCCCCTTCCCTCCGCATCTGCTCCGGCTTTCTCCATCTTTCTTCCCGTTTCGGCCGCCCGCATTAACCCGAGCGGGAATGCAACGCCATAAGCCAGCCTTCCCCAACGCAGTGTGTGTCCTTGGGTAACAGCCAGGCTCGCAAGGGCGATAAATGAGCATTGTAGCCCAAGAGATCTGGACGGTAACGGGTTGGGAATGGCTGCCTTATTCGCCCTCCCTGGGAAACAGCCAGCAGCAGGAGGAGGAAACGGCGTCCTCCGCAGGCACTTCTCTGTTTCCTGGCAACCTCAGTGACTCACGTTAATAAAAAAAGTAAATAAGCTGAAGGCCCTACCTTTTCACCGTTGCTGTTCTTTCTCGTAGCCCAGTGCTCCGCTCTGTGACCTCTCCGGGTGTCAGAAAGTGAAATGGATCCGTGCAGAGATCCAGTTTTGTTCCGTCATATGATTAGGGTTGCCAGGTCTGCTTCCAAAAAATAGCGGACAAGCGGAGGGGGGGGGGGTTAAGTAGTAAAAAAAAAGTAGACTGTACAGCTTTAGATTACGTACCATTTCATCATAAAGCTTTTGAATAAAAAAAAATGTCCACTATTTTGTGGAAAAAAAAATAGTGAACATAATGTGAAAAAAAGTGGACTGTCCACTCAAATAGTGGACACCTGGCAACCCTACATATGATTGTCTCTACAGAGGCCCAGATTTATATCTTGTCACTGAGGCTTCATAATACTGTGCGTCCTTTTCTAAGACAGGCTTTTCTAAATGAAGTCCTTAAATAGAGCCTGGATATAGCTATCCACCTCGCAGTAACTTTAGACCGCTCTGTTGTAATATGTTATACGTGGGACCTCTTCTAAAGAAATTCCAGTTTATAGAAAATACAGCTGTTAGGTACCCTGGATTGATAGAAACCATCTCATCGCTTAAGTAGCTATATTTATTCTGTACCAACACAGTGTTCAATAGGTAGAGTTTCTTGCATCCTGTAATTTTCGTCAGTTGCCTTTTGCGTTCCATTGCCATCTGAAGTTACGTGGATGATAATCTGAGACAGGCTTTTTGACTGCAAAACCAGATATTTGTTGCATTTTGAATTATTTTTTCTGTTTGCTGCAGCATTTTAGAAGTCTGAATAGTGGATTTTAATTCCTGTTTTATACTTTAGTCATGTTTATTAGGCCACTGCAACTATCTGTCTGCCCACTGTTACTGTTAACTTGTTTAGTTAACTCCTTTGTTTCTAAGAAAGTATATTGAAAAGCAGATTATTAATTGCATTAAAATAATACTCAAAAAAATAATCCCTCAGAAAAGCATAATTGAAGTTAAAATGCAAACGAGTATCTTCCCTACCCCCACCCCCCACCTCAGAAAACCCACCAACAACTGAATCTGGAGTTCATAGAACAGGATGAGAAAAATAAAATGAATTAAAATGAGTTTCAGGTTAATTAAAGTTGTCATATTCTAGAAGACAATCAGGTAATGCAGTAAAGGTGCTCTGTGAAAACACATATTTACAAATATGTAAATTCACAAATCTAGGATCCCCATTTTTAGGAGCTCTACTTTAATTATTATTGGGGTCTCTCTTAGAATGAAAGAAACTTTCTCTCCAGTATCAGTCATCTTCCGCTATATGCTTTCTATTCAAATAGGCAAAGCTTGAGGTATTCTGGAATTGGGATGTGTACCGTCAAATTTATATCTTTCATTCAAATAACTTCTCCCTCAAATAACATTGTAAAATTGAAATAAATGCCTCTCATTGGATGACTTGCATTTTGTTCCCCATGTCTTGAACTCTTGTTATCATCTCTGTACAGCAATATTAAAATTTAGAGCTAGATGAGGTGAATATACAACAAATCTTGCTGGCCTGGCCTTGAGCTATTATACTATGTGGAGAGGAGTTTACACAACTGCTTCTGTCCTGTACTCCTACTCCTTGATTATTGGACCTTGCAGTGATGACAATAGGACAAAACAACTGAATTCTATTTTGCCACTATCAAAATAGTGGCAAATTTAAAACACTCCAATGGAGTGAAATTCATATAATCAGTTCTTAAGCTGAAATGCATGCCAATCATCAAAAGAAGGAATTGGTTCCTTTAGAATATATAACTAATATGCAAGTCTTAAAAATTATTAAAGAGTAACTGTGATGAATATTCTTAATTGGAGGGTGGAGTAATATTGTAGATGAACTTTGAGTATATTACAGAGCATCCAGCCCTTTGAATCTTACTGGATCTTATTATGTGCCTCTTTTTCTACCCGCAATTCTGAAATTTATGATAGCATCCTAGAGAAAAAATGCAGAAGTATTTTTTTATGAATCAGTGAGTGTATAATTAAGAAACAAGTTGTGTATATGTTCACACATATCTGAACTCAGGAATAAATAAATCACTATTTGGTGGGAAATGAATTATTTTTAGTGGACAGCTGCTAGCTAACTTGCAGAAAGCACTTTCAGGAAATGGTATCCAGAACTTGTATAGGTTTCCTGTATTATCCTTTCCTCCAGTAAAAGATTTATATTATTTTTTTCCTCTCAGTTCCCCAGCTGCTATCTTGAACTACCAGATGGTCTCTTTCTTAGTTTTGAATTTTGAAATAAAATTTTTGAGCTGAAAAAAAAAAGTGTGAATAGTGTGAGAACCATCAGTTGTTACTGAACAAGTCCTGTTGTTCCTTAGCATTGGCTAAAGGTGATAGGTATTGGATTTCAAAAATTCATATAATATCCATTTTCCACTCTTATTCGTAATTTAAGGTGAGCTAGTTAAGGAATGGGTTGAAGATTTCCCTAATTCAGATACTTCAGACTATGTTTAGACAGATTTTTATGGCTGAAAAATAATTGTTAGAAATTAAATTGAAGTAGAATAACTTTAAAGAATGTGTTCATTTTGGAATGCATTTAGATTTTTCAATGATAACTTAAGATAATTTCTTGATTAATAGATCTCACCCATTTCTATGCAGTAACTTTGGGCATGATACCATCCAGTATGAGCAAGCTCCAATTAAGTCCAAATGAAGTGGCGCAATTTCTTCTGCATAAAAGAGCAAAAATGTACATTTTACACTTTGGTCGAATATATTTCATAATTTAAAAGAACATGTTGCATAGAAATGCTGAATGTCACAATGTATTTCTCTCTGCCATCAGGAGTCAGGAAAAACATT
>NW_015387050.1:397175-404675 GCF_001527695.2 Protobothrops mucrosquamatus | reverse complement strand
GTTTTTAAACAATTTATGTTTAAGTGTAGATTCTGTATGGTCATTTTTGTAAATCATATAACATTTTGTGTGTTTTTCCGTTAAAATGGTATCATCAATCCTGTGTGACAAGTGACGTTTGACTGAAATCAGTCAAACTAAATTTGTTTAGACTGAAAGTCTTAATAGATTGAAATTTTAAAATGTAATAGATAAAAACAGGAATTAAGTTACAATTGGGTGAGATCAGTTAATTTGTCACCATTAGGTGTTTCAGGTATTAAATTCAGTAGTCCATCCATAAATTAATTTGACTGACAAAGAACTGGCTTCTTATATCATAGGAAGTAGTTTAGTTACACATCCAATTTAATTACAAGCACGTGGGGAATTATTTATTTTTTTAATCAGGAATGTAGCATATGATGGAAGAAGGCTTACATCTCCCTTTCTTTCTGCTTGTGACTTGCACACTTTAAGAATAAATATCCCATTGTACCAATGGGAACATTCTTCTTTTTATATTTTAGCAACTCTGGGGAAGTAACAATTTTGTTCAGTCTTGCTGAGGAGAGAAGAAATAAGACTTTGATTCTTACATGTTGGGATCCCAGTGAAGATTTTCTGGACTTATAATTGAAGAAAAATAAGATAGTTATATTAAGGTCTAATTTGAGTTGGAGTGTTGGGTGGCCGTTGATGATAACAGGTAATTTATAACAATATAAAGTGCAAGTAGCAAATTTTGGGAAATCAGTTGCTGAATTTGCACTTTTTTCTTCTGAGTCTATGGTACAGCTAGTCTTCAGTGTGAGAAGAGTGAAGATCCATCTAGGATGTATATGGATGTGTGTGATGTATAATTTAATTAATGTTTTCAGGCTAGTTTTATTTTCTGCTTCAGTAGTGTTGGAATTGTTCGCTTTTAGAATATTGGAGAACAAAATTGTTGTAAGTATTAAGTTCCACTAATAAAGTTTCAAAGGTTTGTTTCTGTGTCTCTTCTGATCCTTTTTTCCCTGTTTATTTGTAGGGCCAAATGTAAAGGCTGTTGCCACTGCAGTGGAACAGATCTACCCGTATGTGTTTGAGAGCAGGAAAGAAATTTTATAATTTGCCACTTCACAGTTAGACGAACTAACCAAGCACCTTTTATAAGACTGCTGCATATTGGACTTGAAGCGAGAAAAAAAAAGGGTAAAGAAAAAAGGATTAACTGGACCAAGACAGCTGAGGAGGTACAAACTCTTGGCCACAATGATAAACTCCAGTCCCTTTTGGATTTTATTTTGAACAGTGCTGTATTGTAAAAACAAAAGTTTACAAAAAAAATATGAAATTGCTGCTTTTTACAAGACATTCTATTTATTTCTGCAGTGATTTCTGTGTTCATAAGCAGAATTGTCATGATATGCACTAACCTTGGAAATACTTCTTTAGGTTGAGCTTGTTTTTATTTGTTAATAGTCTTTTACATTTTTGTATGCTGTTGGGCACCAAAGAAGCTGTAGACATTACCTTTTTCATCTGACAAACATGCACAAAATAAAAGTCTGCAAAACCTTCCTTCATACCTGTTCTGTTACATTCCTTTTCCCTTTTCAATTAACAATTGTATATTGGCAAAGTAACTAGAGCATTTTTAGTGTAATCTTTTGTTCATTTTTTTTTCCTTCCAGTTTTAGTGTGCGTGTGTAAAGTGGTCAATAGCAGACTAGGTTCAAGTGAATGACAGATATATAGGTGTACAAAGGACAGACTCTGTTTTTTCTGCAATGTATTTGTAAGTAAATGCAGAGGTTGGCTGATCTTTTTCTGCTTTGCTCAGTAAGGGCACATTCTGGATCATAACAGATTTTAATGAACATTGTATTCAGTAAAGATAGGGTTAGTATAAGTACCATTATAGCACTTGATGTTAGTAAAATCAGCTTACTGTGTCCATAATCCAGATACAGTTTTGGTTGGGTTTTTTTTTTAAAAAAAAACTGCTGTGAATTACTTCCATTGATTAGTGTTATTTTTCAGGAAAAAAGTTAATTGATGTAGACCTTTAGCTACTTCTAAAGAATTGTCCACACTTGCCAAATACTGCTATAGTACTTCATTTTTGTTTTTGTTTTTTATTCTAACATGTAAGAAAGCTTGGTTTTGACATGTAATCTTGGGACTTTAAAAGCCAATGTTGAGTCTCTCAGTACATGTGCATTGGTACAGATGAGTGGTATTACTAAATTTTAATTGGAATGAGGATGCTACTCTCACCATATACAATAAATATGTAAAAATGCAGACGTCTCTTTTTCATATCTAAGCCTCAAAAATGAATAAATGTTGATATGTATATTGCAAATACCGTGTATTCAGCTCTCAGCTTCCAGTTCAGACTGAAATAAATTCAGCAGAGTCCTACAGATAAAAAATCCCATTGGTATATTTTTCAAACTATTTTTAAAACACGGCTCAAATGTCATGAGAGAACTTTGGAGGTCTGCTGGGAAAATGATATATAAATTGTGCTTTGGGAGAGGATACAAACAGACTGGATATAAATAGACGTTGTGTTATTCCAACCAGAAAATGTGCTAAATATACCTTCCTAAAGCATTTTCTTCAAGGAAGCAGGCTCACCTTTTGAGAGACATCTACTCACACAGATTAAAACATGAAGCAATGATTATGCGTATACCTAACAAGAATTATGATGGAACTAGGGAGAGCACCTCCATAACTACAAGCTACTGTTGATTATCATCTTTTTGCTACGTGTGTGCCTCGAGTCATGGGTGACTCATGGTGACTGCCTGGACAAGTTTCTGCAGTTCCCTTGGCAAGATTTTGGAAATGATTTGCCATTGCCTGCTTCCTAGGGCTGATAGGGTATGGCTCACCCAAAGTTACCCAGCTGCTTTGGTGCCTAAGGCAGAACTAGAAGTCAGTCTTGTAACCACTACACCAAGTTCTCACCCCTAATCATCAGCAATTAATTTGTTAATTGCTTCTTTGGAAACTTATGGAAGTCAACTGCATAGTGTGTATGAACAAGTGTGAAGATAAATACTGTAATGTAAGAACGAAAGGGAAAACGGTTACACTTTCTACATTCATTAACTTTTAATTAGTCATAATTTACATTTCAAAAGTGTTATCACTTATAAAAGTGACACTTCCTAGACTGATGAGTTAGAGCAGGGCTTTTCAACCTTTTCACCCATTGTACCACTTTTAGGGTACGGCAACATCTGAGTACCATCAGTCACCTAGCAAGGTGTCAAAAACTTGATGACCCCCCCCCAAAAAAAACAGGAAAAAAAGTGATGAAGTACAGGGAGTCCTCGACTTACAACAGTTTGCTTAGTGACTGTTCGAAGTTACAATGGCACTGAAAAAAGTGCCCCCCAAGCCACAGCCGAGCAAGACGTCTGCCCACCCGGCTGCGCTTTTCCTCCTGTCCGAGGTTTTCATTGCTGTGAGCATTTCTGTTGAGGATTGGCAGCGGGGGTGGGGGGGTGTTTGGGTTTTATTCCCCCCGTCTGATGGGTGGTTGCAGCAGGTTTTGATCACTTCACATGACCCTGGGACACTGACGGTCATAAATATGAATCAGTTGCCAAGCATCTGAATGTAAATCACAAGACCCTGGAGATGCTGCAACATTCCAGCTGATCAGCGCTTCTTCTCAGCTCAGAAGCGCCAGGATCAGTGCCGAGCTCCAGCTGGAGCCTGGCGCTGATCCTGGCGCTTCCCCTGAGCCCTGACAGCCCTGCAGGTCCAGCTATCTCTCGCTCAGGCTTCTGCGGTGCTGCCACTGGTTCAGCTCATTCCCCTCCCCTGCTACCACTTTTCTAGGATGGTCACGTACCACCTGCCAGGTGCCAATGTACCACAGGTGGTATCCGTACCACTGGTTGAAAAGCCCTGAGTTAGAGTGCAATTGTGCCAAATTTCAAGTTGGATCTGCTAGAAGTTGCAATGAGTTCAGTAAGTTAAAAAGCAATATTTACAAATTTATCCTTTGTATTCAGATATGTATTGGATGTAAACTATTGGTACACTTTAATCAAATAACACACTTATGTGGTGCTCAAATTTTTCTGAGGTTTTTCTGCCCCATTAAAGAACAGCAGCAACTGTTGAAATAGTTATATTGTATAAACTAGATCAGGGGCAGTCAACCTTGGCTCTTTTATGACTCGTCGACTTCAACTCCCAGAATTCCTGAGCCAGCTAAGCTGGCTCAGGAATTCTGGGAATTGAAGTCCACGAGTCATAAAAGAGACAAGGTTGACTACCCCTGAACTAGATGTTGTCGACCTGATTTCAGAAGAGATTAGATTGCCTAGATAAGAGGTAGGCAACCTTGGCTCTTTTCCGGGAGTTAAAGTCCACGAGTCATAAAAGAGCCAAGGTTGCCTACCCCTGGCCTAGAGCAACTTTAGAATATGTGAACTTCAACTCGTAGAAGCATGCAGTCTGAGGAATTCTGGGAGTTGAAGTTTACACATCTTAAAGTTGTCAAGACTGAGAATCATGGCCTAGAGGACACAGGAATAAAGTGCAGGAGAGAGGTGTACCCAAATATTTTCGTATTAAACTAGCAACAACACCTAATCTGCTATCTCAAAAGGTAGCTTTCTGAAATTTTACTCTACCTTTAAAAGTTTATATTCCAATTAGGAAACATGGTTTTACATACATGTAGAAAGTTCCTTAAAATGAAATTATAATTAGTATTCTGTTTCTCACATGGATTCATTCGCACAAAAGTGACTTCAATACAGGAGTGACTCTGCTGTTCAAAATTGAAGAACCTGTCAATGATGCATTTTGCTAAGCAGAAAAGTTGCTATATGTGACCTTCATAAGTATGCGGAAACTCAGAAAAGCAGAAAAAACATTCCTATACAAATAAAGCTCAGATCAATATAGCTGATATTTGGCAACCAGCAGTTTGAAGAGAATACTTAAAAGCTTGTAAAATGAGGTAGGAATTGTTTTTGGCTCACAATAACAGAAGACTAGGAACATTTCTCAGTTGATTGGACCTCCTCATTATGCTAAGCCAGTGATAGCGAACCTTTTAGAGACCGAGTGCCCAAACCACAACCCAAAACCCACTTATTTATCACAAAGTGCCAGGACCGCTTCAGCGTGGTGCCCTCAGGGAGGGCGTGGGGGCGTGGCTCAATGGGTGGGTGTGGCCCACTGGGTAGGCATGGCTGCGATTGTCACGGCAGGCTGGGTGAGCATGGCTAGAGTGGGCAGGGCCACCTCGATGTTGCTCATGGAGGGGATGCCTGTGGGGGCCAGGCAGGGTTGGGGGAGATCCAGGGGGTCTCTGGCGGGTGGGGCGGTGGGCAGGAGGCCCAGCATAGATGAGGGGAGGCATGCAATCCTAGCTGGGACTGGGGGGGCCATGGCACTGATGGGGATCTGGCTTTCCCTGCTCAGGGTGGCCTTTGGCTTGCTGGGTGTGGGCATGCTCTACCACAGTGTTTCTCAACCTTGACAATTTTAAGGCATGTGGACTTCAACTCCCATTGCTGGCTGTGGAATTCTGGGAGTTGAAGTCCACATGCCTTAAAATTGTCAAGGTTGAGAAACACTGCTCTACCACCTCTACTCGAGCTTGCTAGCTGGCCGCTTTGCCTCCTTTGTGCTGGGTGGGGCTGCTGCTCTAGGCGGCGGCCTAATGGACCTGCGCAAGCCGCTGGCAGCGGCGGCACAGGTGCCCATAGAGGGGGCTCTGAGTGCCACCTCTGGTACGCGTGCCATAGGTTCACCACCACTGTGCTAAGCCATGCTTTTAGACCTTATTTTTAAAGAAATTACAGTAGCCTGATTTACACAACTCTGAGCCATAAACCATGGTTTACAGACCACAGTTGTTCAGTTCACGCTATATACTGAGCAAAAATTAAGATAGACTAAATTATAATTTTACAGTACAAAATGTGAATGCAGCCAGTGATTTGTAAATGCTTGTTTGGTAGGGGACAAAAATAATGAGCGACAGTAAGCTGTTTTAGGTTACAAGTAGCTGATTCAGAGTGTCTACTTACTAACGTTAAAACATCACTGTCTTTTCCCATCCAAAATTAAAAGAGATCAGATACTTCAAGACTACTATAGCAATAATTTCATTTCTTAACCTGAAATCTAATAGGAAAAAAAAGATTCAGTCTTCATGGACTCAACACAAAAGTGGGCAACTCACCTGCAGATACTTTGATGTACTCTGATGTAAGTCTTAAACCCACATCTTCCATCATATTACCACTTGCCATATCTAGAAATGCTTTCACCCAGAGAATTTCTGGGCTATTCAGGAAAAGGATCATTTCCAAAGAAGGATGAGATAATTAATAGAGGTTTTCAGTTTTTTCTCCTCAGTGGTTGTAGTGCAGCTGGAAAAAAACATGCTGTTTCTTTCACGCGTGAGGGTACATATCACTGGATAAAACCTCCAATTGCCTTACATCTCATCTGGGCTTCTAGCCTGCTAAAACTACCCATTCCACATTTAAGCATCCATTAAAACAAGACAGTATCTTTTTTCTTTGAATTTCCTAATCTGCTGAAAATTATGAGATGGTAACCCAGAGAAGTTTTGGTCATTATTTAAGGCTGATGTAACCTGTACAGTCTGTACGATTTAAAACAGAGAAGTTGTTTTCAAGCCTAACAGCAAACCGTAGTTCAATAGTACCAGAATATGTTTTGAAAAGCCTCAAGTTCTTATCTGCTCATTCTGTGGTGTGAACATAAATAAGAAACTGGAAGCCCTTATTTCTTGGCTTAAACTAGCCCAGCGTGTTGCTAGGTCAGAACACTGAAGAGCTGCGTTGACTCAGTTCGATGGCACTGCAAGGCCAGTGTTCCTGCACAATAGCCAACACATGCCTGTGGAAAGGCCACCCACAGCAGCGAGTGCAAACCTTCCCACCATTCAGCTCCATTGGATGACCTCGATTTCGAATACCATAGTTCAGGCAAACATTTTCTAAACAGCCACCATGATTTTTATCCTTACTTGTCTTTATTCTAAGGTAGGTATAGTATAGGGGGTACCTTGCTCAATGGTAGTAACTGTGAGAGGGATCTTGGAGTCCTAGTGGACAATCATTTAAATATGAGCCAGCAGGGGGCTGCAGCTGCCAAAAAAGCCAACTCAGTGCTGGGCTGCATTAACAGAGGGATAGAATCAAGATCACGTGAAGTATTAATACCACTTTACAATGCCTTGGTAGGGCCACACTTGGAATACTGCATCCAGTTTTGGTCACCATGATGTAAAAAAGATGTTGAGACTCTAGAAAGAATGCAGAGAAGAGCAACAAAGATGATTAGGGGACTGGAGGCTAAAACATATAAGGAACGGTTGCTGGAATTGGGTATGTCTAGTTTAACAAAGAGAAGGACGAGGGGGGACATGATAGCAGTGTTCCAATATCTCAGGGGCTGCCACAAAGAAGAGGGAGTCAAGCTATTTTCCAAAGCGCCTGAAGGCAGGACAAGGAG
>NW_015387050.1:277928-397075 GCF_001527695.2 Protobothrops mucrosquamatus | reverse complement strand
AAAACTGGACAGCCATTTGTCCAAAATGGTATAGGGTTTCCTGCCTGAGCAGGGGGTTGGACTAGATGACCTCCAAGATCCCTTCCAACTTTATCATCATTACTTCCACTTTCTCTAAGGGGAATTGCTCAAGACTCTTTTCTCATTTTGGTTGCCCTTGGCTGCAATCTTTTGAGTTCTACAATAGACAAATCACAACAAAACATGATTTAAACATCTGGTTTTGATTACTGGTTTGCTTTTAAAAAAGATCATAACTTAAGGGCAATACCACTTGAAACATAAAAGAAAATGTTTAATTTAAACCACAAATCAGATTTTTCCAGCTCCAGGAAGAAAGGGAAGCTTTCAATATAAGCTTGTGCAAGTAACCTCTAAGCCACAATTCAATACTAGATTCAAATTTAACCATAGCTTCCTACATCCAGATCTTGCCGTTTGCCCAGATTTAATGACCTTAGGGTAGATTCTCCTAGGCAGCCATTATAGATTGCCAAGCAGGTATGATAACTCAGTTGGGTAATGGAATTTCTTGTCACTAGTAATGTGGTCAAAGTGTGAAGTCACGTGACTGCATGGCTAAGTAATGGCAATCCCCAGAGTCCCAACTTCTGTCTTAACCCCAGAATGACACAGGTCATTAAACAAGGATCTCGCATGATTACAACACGGGAACAGGACAGGCCAGCAGGTGGCAGCTACAGGCGGATAGGTGCCATAGGCATACTCTATTGAGCACTGGCAAGTGGATGTCATGGGCAGGCTCTATAAAGCACAGGAGGCTAGGCCAGGGGTAGGCAACCTCAGCTCTTTTATGATTCATGGACTCCCAGAATTCCTGAGCCAGCTATACTGATTCAGGAATTCTGGGAGTTGAAGTCCATGAGTCATAAAAGAGCCAAGGTTGCCTAACCCTGGGCTAGGCAGATGCCACAGGCAGGTGCTGCAGAGCACGGCTGTGAGAGCAACTTGTGACTTTCCCTGTCAGCTTCCCCGTTGACTTTGCCTGTAGGAAGCAGGCAGAAAAAGTTACCAATGGCAATCGTGCAACTGCAGGATGCTGCAACTGATTTAATTGCAAGCCGGTTGCCAAGTGCCCAAAATCATGGTCAGGTGAGACCACGGCGATGCTGCAACAGCCGCAACTTCAAGGATCAGTCGTAAGTTCCCCTCGTTCAGTGCCATTATAACTTTGAATGGTTGCTGAGCAACTGGATATAATCTGAGCACTACCTGCGATACAGTTTGTGTGTGTTCATGACTTAGCATGAAGCAATAGTCGGCGTCCTTCCTTTTAAATAGCTTGGCTAACACCAGGAGGCCTAAAAAGCACGAGTACAGTTGCACAAGGGTGCTGAGCACGACCCAAATATTTTAGTCTCTAAAAGATAAGTTGGCACAAATTTCTCATTTTGTATTATCGACTATATTACGTTCCATAGAAATATCATTACAGTTTCCGACAGCTCTGTGTTTAAAAATGTGCAAATTTCATTATTTTATAACGTTGACTGACCAAAAAAGTCCTCTAAAATAAAATCAAGAGAAAGCTAATTTAGAGTAAGACACTAGGCGTTCAGATGTAGCGGCAGGATTCCTATGACTTCTACCATCTCGTCCGTTAGGAAAGCTAGTTCTTCTGGTCGTAGTGACTCAGCCGTCTGCCTAGAAGAACTGTTCATTGACATCTTTATTAGAAAGTTCTATAGTTGAGCCAATCAACTGGTCTTGCCGCTGGCCCATCCAACAAAAAGGATTCTTGGCGTGCTTTCTGAAAAAGAGGAAACATTTCAGCACCATCTTTAACGTAAGGTTCTTAAACACACACAGATCCTCAAACTTTGGGGCACCACGACCCTCCAAAATACTTCATGAATTTGTGTGACACTCCTTTACAATCTTACCTTCCCTCTGTTCCAAAGCAGCTTTTCCCTGGGGGGGAGGTCAAACTGGCTCCCCATTGCAAAACTGTTTTTTCTGCAAGAGGTTCAAATGCCCAGGTTTCCTGGAGTGAATATGCACATTCACTACCAGGGTCCAGCATCAAATCCAGGGAAAGCCATCCCTGGAAGAGGAGAGGGATGAAGACTCTGCCAGGTTGCCTTGAGCAGTGGTCAACAGCTGGTTCAGGTCTTGCAAGAGCTGCTGGTATGAGCACAAAGAAGGGAAGCCCAGAGCTGAGCTCCCACGTATGTCCTGGTCCAGCCAGAGTGGGAGTGGACATACACAAAGCCCACCTGCAACCCCCAGTTTGGGAAACTTTGCCTTGAGATCCTGGGTCCCAACTTGGAAGGAAAAATGTACTTTTACCTACTCTTTGTCCTTGATTTTATTTAAGACTCTTCTATATTTAAAAAAAAAATGAATAGGAATTAGAATGGAGCAAAGCATCAGGAATCAATTTCCAGCAATACTTTTATTTCTATTCATGTTTCCGAACCCCACATATATCCCAGAAGGATTCCTAGAAAATAAAATGATGGGTGGCTACAGTTTTGCTTGCTTTCTGGTATATGGGCCATGGTGGGCGTGTCCAACTATTTTGTAAATGTGCAAATAGGCTTTCGAAATTCCAGAAGTGTGCATTGGTCCAAAAATGTTGGTTTAGCAATTGGGATTAGTGTTGCTTTTTGTCCTTCCCCATGCTATGTCAGCAGCTTAGAAGTTATTAAATGGAATGGAATATTTCTGTCATGATAATCATCACACGCAATTCATTTTCAAAAGAATATTGATATACGGTATACGTAACAGCTTTCCTCAAGGTGGTACACTCTAGATATTGGGTATTTCAATTTCCCAAATATCTAGCCAGCTCCATCTTTGTACAGAATACTTCATGATACATTTAAGATTTTAAAGAGAAGTTCTAAAAAATTTTTTTTTTATCTATGCAAGTAAATTCTAAAATAGCTAATATGTATATTCACGTGCTTTGCTTGACTACCATAAAACCATCTGCTCTCTACTCCTTTTAAACTTTTGAAGAATTTGTATTTAAGTTTTTGCAAGGGACACACTGCCACGACACTGTGTACATAGGCTGATGAAGGGTGTCAAATTCTTGAAGTTCAGTGCTTATATTTCTTGCTTAAAGCAGGGCTATTGCCATCACTGCAGCAGTTACTTCCCTAGTTTCCCAGTTCAAATTAAAGCTACCACATTGTTCTGTGACATGCTGATCTAAGTGTCTTTTCTGACATGTCCAATCAAGGTTTCTGTACACATAATCTTCAAATTCAAGATTAGGTGTGCAGAAGCTTTCTGAAAGTGTTGAAAGAGGCTTCTTGCCAACAAAGTGACCCTACGCTATCTCAGGAGGCCAAATACGTTGCCTCCACAATATAACCTGCCCAGTTGAACGAAATTATAAAAATTATAATTTTTTTATAAATATTAACACTGCAAAGTTAAAAACAATCAATCAAAAAATACCAGCTATTCTTTAACAATAATAACATCTTTGCATCAGCGCTGCTGTTAAGACATTGTCCAGTTTCAAAAGAGGTTTTCAAAGAGGCCTATTTGAATGGCACCTTCTCTCAAATTGTTTGAAAAGGCCAAAGGTGGACAGAAAAGTTAGGGCCACAACGGAGAACTTCCAGGTTTGGAATTTGGGGCAGAGATGACATGTTTGCATAACTTGGGGTAGCTGGCAATTTCATTCACTCTTAATCTGACATTATTTTCTAATACTGTAAAATATGTTACCGCTTGTCCACTAGACGTCAGATGTTCTCCATTTCAGAGAATCATCCAAGCATAAAACTATGGCATAGCTGGGTTCAAGCCTACGTCCATCACCATCTGTAACTTTTAAGTGTTATAAATCCAGAGAGATGTGCTACGACTTTTTCGCCAGAGACGAATGAATCTTTAATTATAGTACAGGTAGTCCTCAACCTGCAACGGTTCGTTTAGTGACCATTCAAAGTTACAACGGCACTGAGAAAAGTGACTTTTTTTCGCACATACCGCCATTGTAAGCACCCCCATGGTCACGTGATCAAAATTCAGATGCTTGGCAATTATATTTACGACGGTTGCAGTGTCCTGGGATCACGTGATTCCCCTTTGGTGACCTTCCGACAAGCAAAGACAATGGGGAAGCCAGATTCACTTAGCAACACTTTGACTAATTTAACAACTACAGTGATTCACTTAACAACTGTGGCAAGAAAGGTTGTCAAATGGAGCAAACTCACGTAACAAATGAAATTTGGGGGTCAACTGTGGACGTAAGTCAAGCACTACCTGTAATACACTTGTATGTAAACAAATACAATATATGTGCATATTGCTTTGTACTTACTGTTTGGCCAGATCCATGGATATTTGCTCTAAAGAACATCCTTTTGTCTCTGGTATACAGATAATAACAAAAGCTAATGAAGCTAAGCTCATCAGCGCATAAATGAAACATATCCAGGGTAAGCCAAGTAGGTCTAAAAAGAATAAATATTGTTTGACTCAGATACTTTAGGGACATAAATTCTTAGAAAAATAATCTGAGTTTACCCGAGATTTGCTATAACATACAAGTATTAGTACATAGAATAACAGCAACAACAAAACCAATTCGACACTGAAAAACACTCAGCAAACATTCTGTATGTTTTATTTTCAACATATAGAAATTACTAGCTTACAAAACAAAACGTTATAGCAGAAACTAGAAAGGATATTATGAAATATTTAAAAGTACTGCTCTATTGTTATAAAATGTCATAAATCTGTATCGAAGAACGCATTGCTTTATTTTCTGATGGGTTGAAAATATTACCTTTTCTAAAAAGAAGTAAGACATTTCCTTGGGCCATGGTTGTAAAATTATATTTTCAGTCCTGTTGTAACTTTCAATGGTGGCTGCATGAGGCAATTAGTAAGCAAGTTCTACCTGTTCCCTGTTTTTTAATGAGCCTGCATATTTGAGCAGCTGAACTCTTGAGTTTGTAAACACTTTTGTGCTAGAAATATAATTTGAGGAACTGGCCCTAATGCACTGAAAAGGCTGTTTTGATAATTTTTTCAAAATATCTTTTTGGTTGACTGATCAACTGACTCACAGGATTTATATGGCACTCCAGTCAAAAATGGAGTGCCATATAAATAAGATAACTTACATCCCGATTTATAAAAACAAGTCTAAAACTATACAAGCAACAAGATCGTACAAAACAGCCACAGGGATACATAAAGTTTTACATTCACTAATGGCTAGATTATAGTAGGAAGCAGAATTCACATCATTCCTGCCTCCAAAGCCTGCTGAAGAACCCAGTTGTGGGTCCAGTGATCACATAAAACATTTGTTGGATGCTCTGATTGTAAAAAGGGCCTAGGACAGGGATAGGCAACCTTAGCTTTTATGATTCGTGGACTTCAACTCCCAGAATTCCTGAGCCAGCGTGCCTGGCTGAGGAATTCTGGGAGTTGAAGTCCACAAGTCATAAAAGGGCCAAGGTTGCTTACCCCTGGCCTAGGATATATTTCTAAAATGACAAAGCCATTCTTGTTAAGATGATAGAAGCTTCCCGGTTGGTAGACAAGCCTTAAGTCATCCATTAATAGCTGCCATCTTTACAAACACCTGTGTGCAAAACAGCACTGGACTCTCTATCCAATACCCCAATGACTAAGGTAGATCCTGGATTGGTCCAGTGAAAGCCAATTCTTTGTTTTGAAAACATACTGCAAGTAACGCTGCAAATTACCTTGGAAATGGGGGTAATGACTATTTTCTCTCTTTTACTTTACTTTTATTCTAAGAGTGATTTTTGTCATATAATATTAAACATATCCTTCTGGCTACAGAAGACCTCTACTCCAACTCCCTGTCTAGAGCAGGAATCCTCCTACTTTCTCAGACAAATGGTTAAAACCTCCAGCAATGAAGCATCCACAACTCTTTGGACTTTCCCAGATTCCTGGAATTCTGCTCAAAGTTGCCACAATTCATCATATTTCTGCCTTTTTAAAGGATTATACCAAGCAGAGAAAAAGGCTGATTATGCTAATTCCCCAGCCACAGCAGACTTACTTGTTATAGTCAAAAACGTTGATGAAATGAGGAGATTAACCCCCCAGTTGATGCTCGATGTGAAAGCAATTGCTCTTCCTCTGATCCCTCCAGGAAATATTTCACTTAACACCAACCACGACACTGAAATAAAATAAAATCAGTTAGCTAGTCAAGTTTCACACTCTTCTACCCTGATCTTATAATTCATAGTTCCATTAAATTATAGCAGAGGTTCTAGAAGCAGCAGAGTGAAGAGACCCACAGATAATAAAACTGGAACATTTATTTTAGGAGTTACTTTTTTAAAGTCACATAAATGATCCAGCTACATTTAAAAAAAAAAAACCCACAGCAGGCTACCCAAGCAGGAAATGCTTGGATATTGTGATTAAAATATAAAAATAAAGCAGCTTATACCCAAGTCTCTAGTAAACAATGTTTTTTTTTGTTCCAGGTCTTAAACAACAACCTGACTTTTGTGCCTTGAAACTACATTCTAAGCTGACTTATATAAAAGGTGCCTCTCTATGACCTTGAAGGACTTCCCAAGTAGGCATGGAGACCAAATGAAAGTCTTCTGATTTATCATCTCCATTGACTCAACTGCATTAGGTATATTTGCTGATCAGGGATAATAATTCTTTTCTAAACATGTATCTGGGACACCCATTTAATTTTATTTTGGATGTTAAACATTGCCACCATTATGCTTGGTTGCTTGGTTGCAATCTAAATAAACGACTACCCTCCTCCCCATTTCCATTGTTTTGACCTGTTCTGAGCCACCCAAATTCACTTAGATGAGATGGATGGCCATACAAATTGAAAAATTATGGTTGGTCACATAGTCAGCCAGATATTTAGACTGAATCTGACATTTTCTTCCACCTATCAAGTCCTTCCCAAGAACCGAGATAGGTAGATGTTGTTGTTTATTAATATTAAAATTAGGAAACAAGCTGTTCCAAGTAAAGCTGCCTTCTGCAATTAATGATTTTGTCAATGCTTCAATGGTGTTGAAGTAGTACTCCAGATGTTTTAGAAATCATTATTATCTAATTTTCCTTTATTGAGGAACAGTAACACCTCAAAATTAGCTACCTTTAAACTTAAGCTCCTAAATGAGGTAATTTCTAAATACAGATCTCCGTCTTAAGAAGAAAGCAAAACCAGTTCAAATCATTGTTGCTCCCATACTGTTTCCTCACTTTGGGGGCTTCTCCTCGTCTGCTCTGTGCAGAAAGAGGGGATATGAAAAAGTGAGAGGCCCATACATTAGTCTTAAGCACAGTCCAGGCAGTGGTGGGATTCAGCTGGTTTGCACCAGTTTGGCAGAACCGGTAGCTAATTTTTTGTTGAATTCTGGCCCAGGCCCAGAATGGACTTTCGGAAGCGGCCTCCACACAGAGAACCGGTTGTTCACATATTTGAATCCCACCACTGAGTCCAGGTCTCTAGAAATTCAAGTATGACTTTAGTTTGGAATGAGGCAATTATAGAACAGAAACTGGAATATAACGGTGCCCCATTCTAGTCTGTGGCTTTGATTCATTGTCACTGAGCATTTGAAGCAAGTAATCCTACCAACACAACATATAAAGCAACAAAAATTATGTTAGTATCTTTTCACATCTATTATTCAGAACAGGACAAGCCTGTTTTTGTTTGGTTTTCAGCAGCCTTCCTTGGAGATGCAGACCGGTTCGTTCACATTAACAGAAGTATTAATAATTGTGATTCAGACATTTCTCAAAGTAGAATTTATGTAAAAAGTGAAAGGAAGGGTTTAATCAATGTTGGATAGTCAAGCTACCATACTATTCATTACATCTAATTTGCTAAAGATGCTAAAGAGACAGACATTTTAAGGTTTTCATTCCCACTTAAGGCTCTGAAATGCTACAATGGAATCAAAAGATGATGAAGAAAAAAGGTTTCTTGAGATTTTAGGAGATGTGAGCCACAGTGGCCAAAGAAATTACTAACAAATACGAAGAAAAGAAAATTCTTCATTTTTGAGAGTACTGATGCCTGAATTCGTTAGCTGCTAATAATTTAGAATAACCTAGGCTAAAATAGAAAGCAAAAAGGAGGTTGATGAATTGAATTTAATCACATTTAAGAATGTAAAACCGATTTTTAAAACCCTCTTTATTTCTTTTATTACTTTCTGCGTAACACAAACAAGAACAACGCTGATCAGCCGCCCATTTGTTTATCATGGTTTTTACAAGGCAAAAAGACCTTTCTATTACAAACCAATCAATGTCTTTTTAAAAATCTAGTTGGCTTCACACATACTGTAAACCTGAATCATAAACCATATCTTAAGTGTCATATTATTTTCAAATAGATCACATAATGACTTACTGTGATGTGGGCACCAGCCACCGGTATTATTTCACTTTGTGTTCACAGTGAGGCAAAGGTAGGAGGTGTAGGTTTGATTAGGAGATAGCAACATGCCCTGAAGTATTAATATTCCTGAGGAAATCTTCCTTGAAGTCAGCCATTCCCTGTCCTATCTAGATTCTATTTATTTTGGTTAAGGTGTTTTTAATTAAAAATATAATGATGCTATATAAAGCATAGCATCAATTAATTTAATGTCTTTATTTCAAAAATACCTTTGGCACAACATACCTATCCCTAAGCCAATAAAAAGTAAATGGCTGCAGCCCAATCTTTGATTAGAAGCTTATCCATTTTCTTATTCTGAGAAAAAGCAATGGTACACATCCTCCAGGAGCTAGAGGAAGTAATGGCATATGATATCACCAGCCTGTTTTCAAATAAATGGATGTTTTGTGACTGGCCATGTTCATAATAGCAACCATTCTCTGAACTGATCTATGGTAACTACCCAAAACATATTCTTAAACCATAAAATGTATCCTCCAACTTAAAAGTATTTTTACTAGTGAGATAGACAGAAGCTTCTGAGGGGAATAGGACAACTTGCCACAGCCAACTCACTGCGGCCAACTTGCCATGGCCATAAGTGAGTTGGCCATGGCAAGTTGGCCATGGCAAGTTGTTACAGACCATTTCTGAGGGCCAAATTACATTTATCTTTCACCTGGGTCAGTGTTTCCCAACCTTGGCAACTCTTAAGATGAAGTCACATCTCCCAGAACTCCCCAGCCTACAAGGCTGGGAAACACTGATCTGTGGGATCCAACTGCTTGCAAATAAATCTATTTCCTAGAACAGTGGTTCTCAACCTTTTCTTCACCACAGACCCCCTTTAAATATCTTTTGTGGCAACGGACTACCAAGACTTAGTTCAAAGACTTAAAACATAACATTTCTTCAAGCCTTCACAGACCCTCTGTGACATTCCGGCCCCCCAGAAGTCTGTGGATTGCAGGTTGAGAACCACTGTCCGAGAAGATGTGGCATGTCATACTGTCTGGCAGTGGCGTAGCGTGGGTTGTCAGCACCCGGGGCAAGTAATTTGCGCCCCCCTCCACAGTGGGCGGCGTCGGCGACCCGGCGGCTCGGATCAGATTCGCACAGCCAGCACTGCAGAGTGAGTGAGTGAGCCAGGCAGGGGCAGGGGCAGAGAGCTGCGAGTGCGAGCGTGCCCCCCCCAGATGTTGCGCCCGGTGCGGCCGGCCCCCCCTGCACCCCCCACGCTACGCCTCTGCTGTCTGGGCATATCAGCAAAGCTTTTGCTTTACAATTTTTGTTGTAAAACTTTCCTATTCAGTAATATTAATCCAAGCATCTTAACACTACACCAAAATATGAGAGAACAATATACAAAGCAATATATATATAACACTTACTTGGTCCAAGTCCTATGGAGAAAGCCGCAACATAAACCAGCAAGCTAGCCAAAGAGAGCCATTTCAGAAAGGGTTGCACCTTTGCAGGTTCAACTGCAACCTGGGATTCTGAATGCATTCTGGCAAACGGTTTGTCTCCTGCCAATGTTGTCCTGTTCTGATACTCTGGGTCAGCAATTTCGCCCTTCCATCGTGAACTTCTAACAGGTAAAGTCGTGCCAGCAAAACGTTCCTTAAAAGTTTCATTGGTGAAGGTCACTGCTCCTTCTCCCTGAAACAGGATCTCTTCCAAAGACTGGTTTTTACAGATAGTGGTGACATTCACATGTATATTATGCATCACTAATCCTAAGGTGATCAATGACACCGACATGAGGGATGAGCCAATACAGAGAAATGTCTTGCTTCCTACGTGGTCCACAAAAAGAATGGCTGGTATCGTACTGATGACTTTAACCACTCCAACCCCGGTTGAGGCCAAAGAAGCTGCTGCATTGCTCTGGAATCCAACTGATTTCAAAACAGTGGATGTGTAAAACAAGATGTTGGGTTGTCCAGTTATTTGTACAAAAAAAACGAGAGTGATCCCTATCATAATCCGTGTTCTCATGTTGTCTTTGGAATGGAACAAATCCAGAAAATGATATTGGTGTTCATCTTTCAAGGAAGATTTGATCATGGTGAGTTCTTCAGTAGTGTCCGAAGTTGCCCTGAGTTTTCCAAGTACTTTACTAGCAGCTTCATCGAAACCTTTCATAACCAAAAAACGAGGACTGGGCAGAAGAAAATATAAAGCAACTATTTGTAAAACCCCCAGTGGGATAACAAGGCCGAACATGTACTTCCAACCCTGGGATACATTAGCAAAGGCATAATTAGAAATGTAGGCACAGAGAATGCCCGTAACAATCATGAGTTCATTTAAAGACACAAGCAAGCCTCTTCTGTGCTGCGGGGCAATCTCTGCGATATACACACAGGTTGCAGTTGAAGAGAGGGAAACGGAAACCCCTATCACAATCCGTCCCACTATAAGTAGTTCAAAGGAGGCAAAAATGATCAGAATCAGACTGCCCACAACTAGTAAAGCAGATGACAACATAATGGTAAATCGCCTCCCATATTTGTCTATCAGGATTCCACCAGTTACTGAAGCTAACAAGGCACCAACAAGAACTGTGCTTACAATTATTTCTTGTTGTCGGCACGAAAGTGTTAGGATGCTGGTTAGCTGAAGAAGAGCTCCAGAGATAACTGCAAGCTCATAACCCATCAAAAATCCACTGATGGCAGCAGTGACAGAAGACAGGAGAGTGAACATTCCACAACCTGGAATTAAAGGATATGAGAAAAATCCATTTAGTTTTGTAGCAGCAGTAAATATATCTTAGAAACCATACTTTTTCTAAGATGCTCTAGCACAGGGGTAGGCAACCTTGGCTCTTTTATGACTCGTGGACTTCAACTCCCAGAATTCCTGAGCCAGCATGGCTGGCTCAGGAATTCTGGGAGTTGAAGTCCACGAGTCATAAAAGAGCCAAGATTGCCTACCCCTGCTCTAGCAGTTACAATGGAGAATTCTATAAAAAGAGTTTTAAATAGATTAACCTTTCTTATTTCAAAAATCAGCATGCTGCGGTATGAGCCCAGAGAATTAAGAACTGAGCTAAGGAAATAGTTAGTCATGATCAAAATGTGGCAGAGTTTTCTGGACCCAGACTGGAAGCTGGGTCTGCTGATGAGTGGAGTCCTACCCAAGATTCTTGGTCATAAACAAAAAGTCCTTGATAGAATATATTGGTTATGGTTGAAATGGTGCAAGTAGAGGGAATATTCACAACAAAACATTTTTGATCTCCACAATTATTATTTTTTTGCCAAAACATGGGACTGTTTGGGATGCCAGAATAATGGACAACTGGAAACCTGAGAAATGGAGCTAATTTCAACATACATTTTATTATGAAAGTAATTGTTTTCTTTTACATTTCTTATTTTTAAATAATTTTCCACTCGCTTTTTTTCATCCTTTAGATTTAAGATTTAGGAAAGGACCTAGGTTAATTATATTAAAACTGCTAAACTGCAACATGAATTAATATGAAGTTCCCATTGAAGGAATGTATGCAATGTGAAACTGTTCAGATAATAACTCTGGTACCATTTATTTGCACTGGATTGTGTTTTTTTAACAAATCACAACACATTCCAGAAAAGACCTCATAGGAGAGGCATAGAGCCACATTGGCATAAAAACTATCCAAATGAGAGATTGCAGATGATTTTCCATATTCTACCTAAACCAAGAATGTGCCAAATCTTGCAATTTAATTTAATTTTGTTTCTCTGTGTGTGTGTGTGTTTGTGTGTAAAATTTAGCTTAGCCAGACTGTCTTGTAAGTCTTATGCACCTGCCTAACCACATGGCCTGAAGTCTGTACTGTTTGATTTTTTTAAAAAAAATTCCTAAGTTTGCTGATTGTCCACACTACCTTGAATATTAGAAGTTACTTTAATTTCTGGTTTTAAAGGTAAAACTCTGAATAAAAAAATTAAAATGCTATTTAATCGTGCACGTTGGACATAGGTTGAGACACATTTTAATATCCACTTTAAGTTGGTCTTTCTAAGGGTTAGAATGTGTGTTCCATTAATTGCACTGTTGTTAAACAATGGGCCCAGGAACAGTTACACGTCACCGTATTCATCATTAAGAGGAGGGAGAGACTGAGATGCTCAAGTACAATAATAATGGCTGAAAACAGTTAATAGAAGAAAGGTTGATTACTTTTCCATGTACTACTGAGTACCCTTTGCTAGGCATTCTGCCTAAGATGTGTTATACGTTGTTTCCCAAATCTATTCTAATGTTTAATTCCTTTAGATTTCCTTTCACTTGGCCTTTTTAAATTATCTCCTGCTACATTTCACTTTGTTTACTTTTGTTAATCATAAAAATACTAATAATCAATACACAAACATGAACTTACTGTACTTAAAAAACGTATTTGTTGACTTAATATTGAGAACCACTTTTCAGTGTATATCTATCACACTAAAAACAAATTACTCTTTTATTTCTTATACTACCTGTTATAATTGTATACTTTGTCAGCTATGAATTGAACTATTCACCTTTTGACAGTATTTTAAAATGATTATTTATTTATTAAATAAGCTGTATACTGCTCATGTCACCATAGTGATTCATAGTGATTAAAAAATAGTTTACAAAAATGGTATAACACATGCCCAATAGCTAAAAATCATCCCACTTTCCAGTCAAATAAAGACAAGAACTAGGTAAACCAAAGACAGACGGAGGTTGATGGTCCAGCAAATAACATGACCCTGTGCCATGAAGGGCTATACAAGTGATGACAACACCTTTAATTGTACTCAGAACCTCGCTGGAAGCTAGCACAGTTCTTCGGGGTTTTAATGACCATATTTGGAAACACCCAAAACTGCCAACATCACTACATGAACCTTTTTCCATAGACGGTGCTTAGTAGACCTATGATATTTGAAAAGTTGCTGGTGTAGTAATGATCTATGGCAAGGCTTTTCAACCAGGGGTACGGGTACCACCTGTGCTACATTGGCACCTGGCAGGTGGTACGCAACCATCCTAGAAAAGTGGTAGTGGGGGAGGGGAATGAGCTGAACCGGTGGCAGCACCGCACAAGCCTGAGTGAGAGATGGCTGGAGCTGCAGGGCTGTCAGGGCTCAGCGGAAGCGCCAGGATTGGCGCTTCTTCAGAACTGTCAGGGCTTAGTGGAAGTGCCAGGATCAGTGCCAGGCTCCAGGTGGAGCTGGGCGCTGATCCTGATGCTTCTGCTGAGCCCAGAAGAAGCGCTGATCAGCTGGAATGTTGCAACATATCCAGGGTCTTGTGATTTACATTCAGATGCTTGGCAATTGATTCATATTTATGACGGTCACAGAGTCCCAGGGTCATGTGAAGTGACCAAAACCTGTTGCAACCACCCAGCAGACGGGGGGAATAAAAACCAAACACCCCCCCACCCCATCCGCCACTGCCAATCCTCAACAGAAATGCTCACAACAATGAAAACCTCGGACAGGAGGAAGAGCGCCACCGGGTGGGCAGGCAGGTGTCTTGCTTGGCACTTTTTTTGGTGTCATTGTAACTTCAAACAGTCACTAAGCGAACTGTTGTAAGTCGAGGACTACTAGTATTTCATCACTTTTTTCCTTTTTTTTGTTTTGGTCATCAAGTTTTTGACACCTTGCTAGGCAACTGGTGGTACTCGGATATTGCCATATCCTAAAAGGGGTACAATGGGTGAAAAGGTTGAAAAGCCCTGATCTATGGCATTAGTAGTTCTATTAGGAACAGAGCTCTCCTTTGATCTAGAGCAGGAGTGTCAAACTGCCGGCCCACGGGCCAGTTGCATCATGCCGATGCCGCACCCCCTCCCAGTTCCGGCAATGCGAAAAAACTCACGATACATCGCAACGCGTTAGGTGACACAGCGAGTTTGACACCCGTGATCTAGAGCTTAAGGCCCCAGGCTACAAACCTAGACCCCATCTTAGGCAGGAAAGCCAGCAGGGTGACTTTGGGCCAGTCCCTCTCTCTCAGCCCATGACATCACGCTCGGGTGACAAGCTGGTTAGTCATTTTTTGTTGTAACCAATGGATCAACACTGCAGAAAAAACAGACTCTGAATTTGCTGGAAAAGGCCAGAAGAAAAAAAAGAAATAGAAGTTCTATTAAAAGTTCTAAAAAGTTCTATGGCGTTAGAAAAAGTTGCTGGTGTAGCAATGTATTGTCTGGATTCTCTTTTCTCATCTCTTTGCTTGCTTTTGCCAACTATTTCATCACAGATGGGAAAGCATATGATTTGCCTAGGTGAATCATGCTCCAGGGATGAAAAAGGCCAGCAATAAGGAAACAGGGTGATAAATTGTAGTTGCTTGCTCAATCTAATGATACTGTAAATAATTAATGGAGAAAATGGAGATCACCAGAGACTTTATTTTTTGAGGGGGAGGGAGAGAGTCAGGTAAATAAAAAAAATAACGATGGACAACTAGCAAATATTTCAGTCAAGGTAAAACTGACAGAAAATTAAATTTATATTTCAAAGTAGCCTAAAAAAGAAACAATAAATAGCATCCGGATTAGGGCATACAGTACACTATTCTGCAAGTGGTTCCAACATTTAGGAGTGGGAATTATAGGCAAATGACAAACATTTGGAAAGACGCAGGAGAAGAAAGTGGAGGGGATGATGTCTAAAATGCTACTATGCAAGTAAGAAAACATAATCTGGCATGGTTCCAGTTTCCCATACATGTGACTTTATTAAAATCTGCACATTACGCAATTTATTTATTTCATTAAATGCATTAAAGCTGCCAATTCCAGAAGACTCTCCTCACCCATTGAGAATGACAGTACATCGGGTCCTACAGAATTAAGCACTTAGAAATTAATAAAGTACAAAGAAAATTATTTATTTATCATTTAAATTTCTTCCCAATTGAACAATGACTCTAAGCGGCATACAAATTAACATTACATGAACTGTTTGTCACCCTTTTTTAGGACAGCTGAGTTATAAAGGATCTGAGCCATCCCCTTTTCCTTTCATTTCCAAGCAAATTCTTGATGGAAAACAGCATCATCTTCTTAGAATTGTATGAAGCCTTGTGATTTATTACAAGATTAATGCCTGCTTCTTTTATTTCTATTATTAGAAGTTTACTAACATCTAAGCAATAAATTTAAAACGAAGGCACTTGCCTTTGCTCTTGTATAAGCATGTTTAGTTGCCCATGCCGACTTGCAATAGCTTGGATTTTACATTTAGATTTACATTTTTTTACATTTAGAACTCGGCCTTCCCCAACACACACATACTTACTGCATAGCTTTCTGAAAATATGCACTTTAGAGACCCAAGTGTGAAAAGCCTTTCCTGGACATTCAATTTTCCCCCATAACCCTGTGAGGTTGGTTGGGCTAAGAAAGACAGACTAGCCAGTCAATGAGCGTTCATGGCTGACCGAAGACTGGATCTTTTTAGTATCTTGTCCAGCATCTTCTCCGCTACAGGAATGACATTGAGAAGAAGCATTTCTTGTATACTTCATAGTGAAGAAATGCATTTAACATTTGAAGAAAGATAGGGCTGTAGAGAAGTCAGCCTTAAATTACCCAGCTGCATTATTGCCAATAAATTCAGATTGATGGACATCATGTTCCTAAAATAACAACTTGTTTTGTTTCCCAGTGTGGCTAGAATGCCTTTGCTCCACCCAAGCCCCATTGCTGTTCCATCATCCCAATAAAGAGGGACAACTCAATAAACTCTGGCAGCTATTTTTTCTCTTTCTTTCCTACCTACTCCTGTTTACTACATTACACAAATGGCTTTCAAAAGAAGAAAACTATACGGCTACCATGAAAAGTATCCAGAAGCTTCAACTGGTAAAAAATGTGGCTGTAGGCAATCTTGAGTGCCCAAGGAGTGGTCTATATAACCTCTCTGCTGCTAGTCTGCTTCCAGGTCCAATTCAAGGTCTTGGTTATGACTCTTAAAGCCCTACATGGTATGTGGCAGGGTTATCTATGGAACCATCTTCATCCCGTTACATCAGCCCAACCCACCCAGTCAAGCAAGGAAAGTATGTTACAGACCTTCTCAACCAAAGAATTCCAACTGATGGGGCCCAGGAAGAGAGCCTTCTCTGCCGCTGCCCCTGCCCTGTGGAGCAGTCTCCCCCCAGAGGTGAGGCAGGCCCCCGCCCTCTTGACCTTCCGTAAAGGCCTAAAAACATGGCTCTGTTTTTTGCTTCGGGTGTGCAGAGGAACCTGCAGCCATGGTCCTGGTTAGCTCCCTGAAAGTGCTCCCTGACTTTTAACATTCCTTGCCTCTTTTAAATGTTATATACCATTTCATGCTTTTAATATTTTACTGTACACCACCCAGAGTCCCTCTGCAATAGAGCTGAGTGGTTCTTAAATATGATAAACAAATAAAGGAAATTTACTGAAATATAACGCTGGATTAACTTCTAACTTGCGAACCTGAGTAGCACCTATATATCAATAATATACTGGGTACATGATGTCTTCTCACATCCATCTAATATTAGCAGTCTCAGGCAGGCAGTATTGACAGATTTATCAGATATACAGGTAGGATATATTTGGACTCATTGATTTGAATTAATGATCCAAAAAGAAGAGAACAGAAATAGAGCAAAGTGAACAAGAAGGGAGTAGAAAACAGCACAAAAAAAGTATTAGGAATAAATGATATACCGGTATATAATGCAATCCAATCCAATCCAACATTTCATTTTAAAGATCTACAAACCTTGACATTCTGTTAATCAAAATATAGGACATTAATGAGAAGTCTAAACAAACCTGATCTGATTACATTTTAAATGCTTTCTATGCATTTTTTCCTAATATAAATTACGAATAACAACATAATAGTGTTCTTTATAGTAGATGCAGCAAATTTAAAGGAATTTTACATACTACTCACCTTTGTGTGTATGTGTGCATGCAACTACTTGCAAAATTAACATCTATAGTGCTTCTTTCTGTAGCTATATATGGTCACGGGGACAATAAGCCTTTGAAATAACCCAAAATCTAATCAATTAATTGTTGCAGATTTACAAAACAAGCCATTATCACAGCATCATTATATTACATTATCAATGGTTTTTGGGGGAGGAAACCTAGTATTTTATATATAATTGGATATAAGGTACTGAATAATCTAAATCTAAACCACGTTCAGACCATTATAAACAAAGGAATTTTGACTTCTACCCATATCTATCATCTGAGAATGTCATTCTTGGATAGATGCTGAGGGCCTCAAATTCAAAAGGGTCAGTATCCATTGTACTGATGGATACTGTAGTGCGGTGTCTCTTTAAATGAGAGCAACGGCTATCTGCCAGTTGTCTAATACAGTGTTTCTCAACCTTAGCAACAACAAGCTGGCTGTGGAATTCTGGGAGTTGAAGTCCACACAGCTTAGGATCGCCAAGGTTTGCTTTACTTTATTTCTCACCTTTATTATTTTTACAAATAACTCAAGGCAACTAATATACCTATTTCTCTACCTATTTTCCCCACAACAACAACAACCCTGCAGTGGTGAGATCAATTGAGAGGGTGTGACTGGCCAAAAGTCATCCAGCCAGCTTTTATGCCTAAGGCAAGTCTAGAACTCACAGTCACTTTAACCACTAGACCAGGGGCCTTCAAACTTGGCCCTTTTATGACTTGTGGACTTCAACTTCCAGAATTCCTCAGCCAGGAACGCTGGCTGAAGAATTCTGGGAGTTGAAGTCCACAAGTCATAAAAGGGCCAAGTATGAAGACCCCTGCACCAGACCAAACTGGCTGTCAGGCTGGTTGAGAAACATTAGTCTAACAAAAGAATACCATAAGCCACAACAAACCTGACCCATTCGATATAAGGGTACCATTCCCTGCCATTAGCAAGAATGCTGTTATGGAACAAAGCAAAGGACTGACATGGGTCCTATCAAAAACACTGCTACTTGCTAGGAAAGTGAGCTTGGCAGCTTCAGAGATTGCGGCGAGATGGGAAGTCAGGTTAAAAGATGTTAAGAGATGCAGTCAATGGAAACATGAAACCTTTTCAGGAAGGGATCCCTACCCCAAGGGTTTTTTTTTTCTTTTTGCTAATTACAGTTAGTCCTCGACTTACAACCATTCATTTAGTGACTGTTCAAAGTCACAATGGCATTGAAAAAAGTGACATGACCATTTTTTCACATTTACGACTGTTGCAGCATCTCCATGGTCACGTGATCAAAATTCAGACACTTAGCAACTGCCTCATATTTAAGATGGTTGCAGTGTTCTGGGGTCATGTGATCATCTTTTGTGACCTTCTGCCAAGCAAAGTCAAGGGGGAAGCCAGATTCATTTAATAACAGTGTCTACTAACTTAACTGTAGTGATTCACTTAACAGCTGTGGCAAGAAGAGCTGTAAAATGGGGGCAAAATTCACTTAACTGTCTTGCTTAACAATAGAAATTTTGGGTTCAACTGTCGTCGTATGTCGAGGACTACCTGTGTACTTGCTTCTTCTGTTAATCTCCTGCGCCATTTTCTATGAAATTCTAAGCTCTTTGCTTACTTAAGGGAGCCAGCTATATCTTGCCCGTGTTCTTTACTTAATTAACTAATCCAGCAAGTGTTCAAGGTTAATCAATCATACCCATTAGTCCTTATCATACTAACACAAGCTCTCTTCCAACCTCCCGCTTTCCTTGCTGTCGGCTTTTAAGAGGGCATTTTATGAATTCACTGGCTAGAACAGAAGTGCTTCATCAAAGGATTTGTATATGTATTGAAAACAGTCATCTGCACAAAGCCATTCCAAGTATCTCAGCTGTCATGTGAAAGTTAAATCCTTAGGATCAGCACATTGTGAATGAATATACCACCCCATGTAGCTCTTTTGTGTTACTTTTGGAAATCTGCAAAAGACCCAGTAGGCATAAACAAAATGAAACAATAAAGACATTGCGGTCTTAAGGGTTTTTAAAAACATAGATAATGCCAGTCTTGCTGTGTTCTGAAATCAGAGCCAAAATCATCAGCAAACACTTGGAAAGACAACCATGTTCACATGACGAATTGAAGCTTCAAGCGGGCAGATGTTGTTTTCATGGTGTACAACAGTCACTCTAGGTTATATCTGACAATAAGTTCAGGCACCTTGTCTGTCCAATTAAGGCAGGAAATAAACTAAGTGCAAGATAAACAATCTGCACCTCACATGCAAAACGATGCAAAGGCCATTCATTGTTCAAGGGTAAGATCAAAGTGCTTAGCAGATGAAGAATTACTTGGATCAGGAAAAACAGTATTAAAACTTAGTTACTATTGCTTAAATGAGAGTCAGTTGATATAAGTAGTGATTAAGGCTAGAAACTGAGGGACCTGAGTTCTAGTGCTGCCTCTAAAGCCAGCTGGTGATCTTCAGCCAGTCACTTTCCTTCAACCCTAGGAAGGAGGCAATAGTAAATCACTTCTGAAACATTAGCAAGAAAATTTGCAGGGATTTTCCGGGCAGTCGCTAGGAATCAAGACTAGGCACATACCCCCCCTCCGGTGGCTTAGCTTTAGACATCACACAGAATTGCTCCCAGGCTAAAATAGAACCAGCAGAATTCTTCTTCTTGTCTCCTTTGGCTTCTGACACGCCAAAAGGATCTCTATGTACATACTGGCAGTGTTATTTCCAATACCGCCCTAAAGAAAGAAGACGAGTAAGAAAGCTGAGTGACAAAACGATTGGAAAAGTTCCGAGCTATTTTGTTTCTTAACATGCATTTTGCCTCTCGTATTGTTCTGTTTCTTGACCCTGGGGAAATTACAAACGTGCATTAGCTGCGTCTCTCAAGTCTGCAGGCATACCCGCAATCGGGATTCGGCTTGTTTTACCTGTTTGAGCTGGAGGCTTGTGAAAGCTTCTGCCTGCGGTACCCTCTTCTGTCTCGTTCTGGCTTTTCGGACTGAGGTCCTCCTTGTTCTGCCCGAGTAACATGGCTGGAGCCTGAGAAAGCCCAGGGGCCCTTCGAGACTAAACGCTTTTTACAAGGCGGCCGCCTTCCCCAGGCGCTCCAAAACGGCGTTGAGTCTCGCCGCTCTTCTCATGGCAGCAGGATGAAATCTGAAAGTTACTAAGGCGATCCGCGAGTAACTTTTCTTTCCGCTACCGCAGGCTTTGCCCTTTTCGGTGACCCGGCCTGTTGCTATTCTGGCGGAGCCTATCAGCGGCGCGAAAGGGAGGGATTTTTTTCCCCCAGACTTATTGTTTTCACTTTAAACAAATAGCTGAGAACCGAAGAGGAGGAACGCGGAGCTCAGCCGAAGCTCCGGAGCTAGTCGTTCTAAGCTGTTTCTCCACAATGAGTATTTTACAACCCCCCCCCTCCGCTCCCTTTTACTCCCCCCCCCGGTGTGTTTGTGTGTGTTTTATGAGCTGAAGTACTTGCAGGGCCTACACAAACGAGCCAAACGAGCACACAGGGTACCGTCCTTGCACAGGACCATCATTTTTATACTTTATTTTTTTTAACCATTCTGAGCAATGAAAGAAATGAGGGAAAGAGTCATCATTCTAAGGCAAATCCAATGACTGTTGGTCTGGCTTCTTTTCTCCCCTTTTTTTTCAATAAAGGTTGCTACGCTGGCAAGAAAGAGGAAGCAGAACTCCCAACATCTGAGAAGAAAAGGGGGATGCTTACAACCAGCTCTAAAGGGGATTATTTCTGTAAAAATTTAAATCTGTTACAAATATGTTTTGCGCAGGCAACAGTAGGTTGTGGATGTATATAATGATTTTAGATTCAGCTCTCCTGCAGAAAATACAAGAGAATGTAGCATTGCCTTAAAATAAATTTAATAAATAAATAAAACATTGTGAGATTAATATAAGTAGCATTATTTCCTGAACAACCCACAATTGTTTGGGTTTAGACATAACTATAAAGGTATAAGCCCCAGTGGTTGATTACGTTGCACCAAGCAAAACCAGACTGCCTCAGTACAATGCGTCATCCCGCCAGTAATATTTAAGTATTAAATTTCTGGAATGGTAATACTGTGAATGTTGATCACGGTTTTATGTGTTGCTTTTTTAACTAGTCTAAATTTCAGTACATGCACTCTGCTAGCTTTGAGGATAGTGGAAATCACAAGGTAGGGTTGTCTGTAAATGTGAAAAAAGTCAAGATGAGGGCCAGGATTGTGTGATTGAAGCTCTGTGGCTTTTCACACATCACATGCACAATGCATATAAAAAGAGATGGGGATTTAATCACACCACTCCTGTCACTGCCTTGACTTTTTGACATAAACATCCCTCCAGTGCTCCTGTCAAGAATATACTAGGCTTCGTTTAGTTTAACGTTTACGCATGAGAGATTATAATTCCAGATCCATTCGGTGTCATCTGCAGTGGAATTTATAGTAATAATCTTCTGGTGAATGGCAAAAGTACTAAAATCAATAGGCAAGTGAGGAAAACCCAAAGCAAATGAGAAGCTTCAACGATGCTTTTATTTTAAAGGCAACTGTACTTTCTGGTTTTTCTTTTAAGACGTTTCACTTCTCATCCAAGAAGCTTCTTCAGTTCTAAATAACTTGTGGAACATGGAAGGGATTTATACTCTCTGCAAACAGCCAGTCAACAGTCTGATGGTTGTTGAAAATACCTTGGTGCTAATAATCTGTGTCCTGTCACATAGTAAGAACTGAAGAAGCTTCTTGGATGTGAAGTGAAACCATCTTAGAGAAAAAAACAGAAATTCCAGTTGCCTCTAAATAAAAGTACCTTTGGGACAATCATGGCCCGGATGAATGAGAACTTCTATAGACAAATGAGAAGCTTTTGATACAAAGAATTTTAATTCTATCTTCCCACATGCTCTCATTTTCTATTATTTTTTAAAGAGTAATTCAAAGGAAAGGCTCATCTATAACTTCTACCCTCAGTAAACATTTTTTGCAACTTTCCGGATGAAATATTTTTCCCATCACAACAATGGGACCTGTAATATTTTTTTTCTTCTTAAAATCAATATTCATACTCATATGCAATTTTCTCCTACCCCCCTCCACTTTCTGTACTGCAGAGAAAAACAGAAAATGAAAGTCATTGTTGAAGGGCTAATGTTGCACTGAATGAAAAAAATGAAGTTATCATTATAGGTAGTCCTCGATTTATAACTATAATTGAGACCAGAGTTTCCATTGCTAAGCAAATCAATTGTTAAGTGAATTGTTCCCAATTTTACGACCTTTCTTGACTCAGCTGTTAAGTGAATCACTGCAGTTATTAAGTGAATTATGCAGTCATTAAGTGAATCTGGCTTCCCCTATTGACTTTGTTTTTCAGAAGTTGGCTGGGGCGATGCAAATAGTAATTACATAAACCTGAGATGTTGCAACTGTATAGATACATGACAGTTGCTAAGCACCCAAATATTGATCATATGACCATGGGGATACTGCAACAGTCAGGGCTTTTTTCATAAGCACTTGGTCCTAAGTTGCTTTTTTCAATGTGGTTGTAACTTCGAACAGTCGTTAAACAAATGGTTGTAAGTCAAATATTATCTGTATTATCCCTTTGTTATCAAGGCTTTAAGGCAGGGGTCTTCAAACTTGGCCCTTTTATGACTTGTGTACTTCAACTCCCAGAATTCCTCAGCCAGGCATGCTGGCTGAGGAATTCTGGGAGTTGAAGTCCATAAGTCATAAAAGGGCCAAGTTTGAAGACCCCTGCTTTAAGATAACTAGAAAGTATTTGAGGTATTCAAGCTACAACAAATAAATGGCAATAAAGAGAGGACACATGTGCAACTTTGAATTTTTCAACGGAGAAATTCTTAGAAGATGTCATAGAACCCCAAACGTTCATTGAGTACTTACTGTACAGTCAACCAAATGGTAGAAGAGGGAAGATGTGGCTACACGTACTCAGGACAAGCAAGCATATAACTCAATGAGCAATATATTTCCAATGAGAAGACAGACCCTTCCTAAGCAAACCCTGATATATTTCATACTGTACTCACCAAACCAATGTCATATGCCTATTACAGCTGATGGTTGGGTGGTGTTGTTGTTTGGTGCTTTTGAGTCATTGTTGACTCTTGGTGGCTGCCTGGACTAGTCCCTGCAGTTTTCTTGCCAAGATTTCAAAACTGACTTGCCCTTGTCTTCTGCCTAGGGTTCAGAGGGACTGACTGTACAAGTACACTCAGCTTTCTTTGTACTTAAGGCAGGATTAGAACTTTTAGTCTCCCAGTTTCTAAGCTGGTTATATTGATTTTCCTTACAGCAAATAATGACAAAAGTATATTATTTTTAAAATGTTCACTGTAATTAGGTGTAGCCCCGAGAGGTGCAGGTATATACGTAGGATTTGTTGGAATGTAATAGTGGCATCTCCAGATAGCCAAACAGTATAGAACTGTCTTTTGTAAATGCATTCAGCACAATCCATTCAGCCACAAACTACTGTAAGAATAACAAGAACAGTACAGTACAACCAAAAACAGTAAAGACATTTGCCCATGAAATATATTGCAAGGATCAAAACCCAGGCTACAGAGAATATAAGTGTGGTTTGTTGCACGGTCAGCCAGATGTTTAGATTGGATTTGGCATTTTTAGCCACCTACCAAGTCATTCCCAAGGACCTGCGATAGGCAGACTTTATTGTTTGATTGTGTTAAAGATATCATCATAGAATGTAAGCAGTTCCAAGTAATTGCTGCCTTTTGCAATTGATTGATAATGATTTTGTCAGTGTTGATGGTGTTCAAGTGGTATTCCAATTGTTTTGGATTTGCACCAGGACAAATTCTCTCTCTTCTCATGTGTTTCCTTTCACATGGTGTGAGATCTAAACTTGTTAAAAATAAAGGGAAGATCAACTTAGTTATCACTTGAGATTGATCCTCCCTATAAATAGCTGCTCATGTGTGCTAAGCAGTTAGACTCCATATAATGAAGTGTAAATTCAAGTGAATTTTTATACTCACTTCAGATAGTATCTATGCTTTCTTTTGTCACAGTTGTTCTACTTCTATTTGCAGGTCTTTTTATTGTGTGATTTTTCTCCAGTTCTTTCTTTTATGTTCTGCTGTGTCTAGGTACTACCACATCCATATCTTTTTTGTCTGTCTTATCAACAATTGTTGCATCTCTGGTTATTATTATTATTTATTAAATTTATATGCAGCCCGTATCACTATCATGTAACTTTGGATAGCTGAGTGCCTGCAACAACTTTTAGGATTTGATCATGCCTCATCTCTCTCTCTCTCTCTCTCTCTCTCTCTCTCTCTCTCTCTCTCTCTCTCTCTCTCTCTCTCTCTCTCTCTATCTATCTATCTATCTATCTATCTATCTATCTATCTATCTATTTATCTATATATATATATATTATATATATATAATATTTTATTATATATATATAAATAAAAATGTTAATGTTCGTTTGTTCAAAATCTTAAATCTCCGAAAGTTCTTCACCGATTGCTTTGAAATTTTGACACAACGTTGCATTCGAATATGCGCGTGTTTTTATATACCTATATTATATAGATGTCACACCTGTGACAGGTAAAACATGCTTTTTTTGAAAAACAGTACCATCTGTTGGACGTAAAAGCAACACTTTCTTTTCCATTTAACCAGACTGAGCCACAGCAACGTGTGGCCGGGTACAGCTAGTAGTTTATAAATTAAAACTGAATGATTTATATGTATTCCAGGATATCAGTTTTTTCCCCTTTTTTTCTAATTTATTTCACAAACTAGGAAACACAAAATCTAGAAACTTCTTTGTTGATGAAAGGCCTATTTGCCAATGAGAATCTTTTCATGTAGGAGAACATTTTAGTCTTTGAAGTAATGCTGGGTTTTGTTGTTTACTGTGTGAGTCCTTCATAGCACTTTGTAATGGAAATCACCATTATTGTCTATATTGTCTATACTTGTCAGATTGAAAAACAGCTGAAGGCGTCAACTGAAGGTTTAGTAAATTGCAACCTGGCTTCAAAAGATACTTCCAAACAGAAGATAAAGAACAATAGCTATAACTATAATTAACCACCATTGTGCATTAAAACAAATTCTCCCTCTTTTCATGTGTTTCCTTTCACATGATATGAGATCTAAGCTTGTTAAAAATAAAGGAAAGATCAACTTAGTTAATCACTTGAGATTGATCCTCTCTATAAATAGCTCCTCGTGTGTGCTGAGCAATCAGCCATATAATAAAATGTAAATTCGAATGGATTTTCATACTCACTTCAGATGATCTTCTACTTGCATGGCTGAGTTACATAATTTGATGGAAGGTGGATTAATTTGGAAATATGTAGAACTGTAGCCTTTATTTATGAAGTTATCCCCTCGCATATATTTCAAGTGAGCCCGCAAATTGCCATTTTCCTCCCCAAAAAGAATAACTCTGCATATCCTGTGCGTGGTGTTTATGGCCTGAACACTACCCCAGGCTGAAAAAAATCTGTTCTGTATAACACATCTCAATAGGATTGTTTGTGGTTTTATTTTATACAATCAGAACTCATTGTCAGAAAAGTGTTGGCTTTTCTTCTTGGATTTCTTCAAAGATTTTATTTGGTCCTTTTTCACAACAGTGTGTTTATGAATTCTTGGGTACCGGTTCTTGTACTCATCCCTGGAACCAACAAATGATAATATGAAAGAAACAACAGTTTGTGTGATGTGTTGAAATACAGCTGCTCTCATGTCCAAAGATGTCTAGGGACGGCACCCATTAATTTCCCCAGGCGAGTGAATAGATACTCATGAACAGCAGCAATACCTTCAACTAGGAACAAATCCATCATCACTCTTGGGTATACTACAGTGGCAACAATGATAGCGTCCTATGAGCAAACATAACCAGGTCCAAGAGAGTCCTTATATATATATAATGATTTTTCAGTCGTAATTTTGAGTTTATATAAATAATGTCTAAATGCATAAGATTTATTTTTCAACAACTTTGTAGAGACATTGTAGTTGTCAATAGTTAGATGCAATCTGCTGGTAAATAGCCATCACAAACAAACATTTTTTTGCAGAAAGAGCAGTGTTTTTCATTAGGGATGAACATGAACAATATAAAATATATTCATGTTTCTTCCACTAGAGGTCATCAAAACAATATTTTTGTCGGTATGCAATATATTTCTAGTAGGCAATATATTTCAACCAAGTCTCATGTTAAAACTATTTGCTACAATTTTATCATTTTTAATATGTTAAACATGTAAAGCACATTACAAATTTAATTATATGCTATTTATAATATTTCCATGTTGGAAAGAATAATAGAATAGAATAGAATAGAATAGAATAGAATAGAATAGAATAGAATAGAATAGAATAGAATAGAATAGATTTGGAAGGGATCTTGGAGGTCTTCTAGTCCAGCCCCCTGCTCGAGCAGGAGAACCTATACCATTTCAGACAAGTGACTGTCTAGTCTCTTCTTAAAAATCTCCAGTGATGGAGCATCCACGATTTCTGGAGGCAAGCTGTTCCACTGGTTAATTGTCCTCACTGTTAGGAAGTTTCTCCTTAATTCCAGGTTGCTTCTCTCTGATTAGTTTTCAACCATTGTTTCTTGTCCTGCCCTCTGGTGCTTTAGAGAATAGTTTGATGCCCTCTTCTTTCTGGCAGCTCCTCAAATACTGGAATACTGCTATCACGTCGCCCCTGTTTCTTCTTTTCTTTAGACTAGCCAAACCCAAGTCCTATAGCCATTCTTCATATGTTTTACTCTCCAGGCCTTTGATCATTTTAGTTGCTCTTCTCTGAACTTTTTCCAAGATCTCAACATCTTTTTTGCAGTATGGTGGCCAAAATTGGCTGCAGTATTCCAGGTGTAGTCTTACTAAGGTTTTATAAAGCGGTACTAATACTTTGCATGATCTTGATTCTATGCCTCTGTTTATACAACCCAGGATTGTATTAGCTTTTTTGGCTGCTGCTGCACATTGCTGGCTCATAGTCAAGTGATCGTCCACTAGGACTCCAAGGTCCCTCTCACAATTACTGTTTTTGAGCCAGGTCTAACCTAATCTGTACTTATATCTTTGATTTTTTCCTGCCTAAATGTAAAACTTTGCTTTTCTCCACATTAAAACTCATTTTGTTGGATAGGGCCCATTGTTCCAGTTTGTCAAGATCTTTTTGAATCCTGAGCTTGTCTTCTGGGGTGTTGGCTATTCCTGCCAGTTTAGTGTCATCTGCAAATTTGATGAATTCCCCTCCTATTCCCTCATCTAAGTCATTGATGAAGATATTGAAGAGTACTGGGCCTAAGACGGAGCCTTGTGGTACCCCACCGCTTTCTTCTCTCCATGTGGATGTAGTACCATTGAGGACTACTCGTTGAGTACGGTTTGTCAGCCAGCTACAAATCCATCTGGTGGTGATGTTGTCTATTCCACCTTTTTCTAGCTTACCAAGGAATAGATTGTGGTCTACTTTGTCGAGTGCCTTACTGAAATCTAAGTATACTATGTTCACTGCATTTTGCTGGTCTACTAATTTGGTCACTTTATCAAAGAATGAAATAAGATTGGTTTGGCATTATCTGTTTTTAACAAACCTGTGCTAGCTACCAGTTATAACTTTGCTTCTAGTTGTTCGCAGATCTGTTTTTTGATTATCTTTTCCAGGATCTTCCCAGGTATTGATGTTAGGCTGATTGGTCTGTAGTTTCCTGGGTCTGTTTTTTCCTTTCTTGAAGATGGGAACCACATCAGCCCTTTTGCAATCCTCAGGTACTTCCCCGGTGCTCCAGGATTTTTGAAAGATATGGTGCAATGGTTCAGAGATAACATCTGCCAGCTCCTTCAGAACTCTGGGATGTAATCTGTCGGGTCTCGGTGATTCATATTCATTAAGGTCGTATAGGTGTTCTATTACCATTTTCTTGCCTATTTTAATTTTTGTTTCTAGTTTGTATTTGGCAGTATTTTCTTTTTGGTATGTTGTGCTATAATTTCTTTTTGTGTGAAGACTGATGCAACGAATGAGTTAAGCAGGTCTGCTTTTGCCTATTATTTCCTTGCCATCTTCTCTCTTTAATGGACCTACAGTTTCCTTGACTTTTTTCTGGTTATTAATATGTTGAAAAAAACTTTTTTTTTATTATCATTGATTTCTGTTGCAAGTTTTTGTTCATTCTGAGCCTTTGCTTTCCTGACTTTGTCTTTGCATGTCCTGGCTGTTTGCTGATAATTAGCCCTAGTTATGTATCCCTCTTCCCATTTTTGGTACTTGTCCTTTTTGTCTTTCAGTTTATCTGAGAGATCTTTGTGCAGCCATGCTGGTTTCTTCTTGACTTGTTTTTCTTTTTCAGTGGTATTGTGCTGGACTGGGCTTTTATGATAGCATTTTTCAGAGTTTCCCATGCTTCTTGAGTTGTTTTCCCCTTTAGGATTTTCATCCATGGGATCTTTCCTAGATTCTCTCTGAGTTTGTTAAAATCAGTTCTTTTGAAGTTTAAGACATTGGTTGAATTATTTTCTGTTGCTTGTGTTTGCATTATATTGAATTCCAATATGATGTGGTCAATTTCCCCCAATGTTCTGGCAACTTCAACTCCCTCTATCACTTCTTCTCTATTAGTAAGAATTAGATCCAGTATAGCTTTACTTCTAGTTCCCTCCTCTATCTTTTGGATGACAAAGTTGTTGGCTAGGTTGGTTAGGAATCTGTTTGATTTCCTGCTCGCTGCAGAATTTGTCTCCCAGCTGATATCTGGCTAGTTGAAGTCTCCCATTACTACTGTGGTATGCTTCCTACATACATTTGTTAACTGGTTGGCAAAGTGTCCATCTATTTCTTCTGATTGGTTGGGTGGCCTGTAGTATACCCCTATGGCAATGTCACTTTTTTTCCTTTTATATTGACCATATAGATTCTGGAGAGCTTTTATCTTTGGTCATGTGCATTTCTCTAGATATGTAGTATTCTCTTACATATAGTTCAACTCCCCTTCCTCTTTTTGTAGTTCTGTTTCTTTTGAACAATTTGTATCCATCCATCAGTCCATTCTGGTCATGGGTTTCGTCCCACCAGGTTTCTGTAATGCCAACTATGTCATACCCACCCTCATGTACTATTGCTTCTAGTTCACCCTGTTTGTTCCCCAAGATTTGAGCATTAGTATATAAATATGTAAGACTTTTATGTCTGTCTGTGGGTATGTTTCCTGGATCTCCTGATTGTTGTTTTTTTCTTTTTCCTCATCACTTCCTACCTCTTTGTTTGATTTGTTTTCTTAGGATTTATGATTGGTTTGTTGTGCTAGAGATTCTAATGATTGGTTACCCTTCCCCCTCAATTTTAGTTTAAAGTCCTTCTAATGAGTTGGGCCAGTCTTTTTCCGAGTACATTTTTCCCTGTTTTCGTGGGGTGCCAAGAGTCCGTCGCATAGGAAATGCAGTCCATAGTCCAGGAAGCCACAGTTTTCTTGGTGACATTAACCCTTTAGCCCAGTGTTTCTCAACCTTGACAATTTTAAGGCATGTGGACTTCAACTCCCAGAATTCCACACCCAGCAATGCTGGCTGTGGAATTCTGGGAGTTGAAGTCCACATGTCTTAAAATTGTCAAGGTTGAGAAACACTGCTTTAGCCAGTGGTTTATTTCTAGAATTCTTTTTTCCCTCAGTAGGTGTTGGCCTTTCATTGGGAGTACTGATGAGAACACTACTTGTGCTCTTAGCTCCTTAACTTTATTGCTTAGTTGCTTATAATGTCTCAGTATTGTGCTCAGGTTCTTTGTTGTGTCATTCATCCCAATGTGAAGGAGTAGGAGAGGGTAGTAATCTGTGGGCCTAATTATTTTGGTTAGGTTCTCAGCCACGTCTTTGATTATTGCTCCAGGGAGACAATATACCTCCCTGGATTGTATGTTCGGTCTGCAGAACACTGATTCTGTTCCTTTGAGAATAGAATCTCCTATCATCAGCACTCGTCTTTGTTTTTTTGGTGGGGGGCAGTCTGAGGTGCTTCTCTGTTTGTCTCAGGTGTGTTTGTTGATGTGACTTTTTAAGGGATATTTGGCGTTGTTTCTTTGCTGGTGTCTGCATGAAAGACCTGAGGGTTAGTTATTTGCCCATTGGTAGATCGGTCACACTTTATAATAAGCCAGAATTGTTATTATTATGATAAAAAATAACAGTATATTTTGCCAATTTTGGCCCTTTCTGGGGTCATGATTAGCACAGTATATTTATAAACTCCATACATATCTTACTTAGTGTTATGTCAAAACCAAGATTCTTGTTTTGTTGCTCTGTGAACAAGCCTGAATTAGAAACTAGAGATTTATTGTATTCTCAGTTTAAGATTATACTTTATTAGAAAAGCAGTGATTCCATTTAGTTGTAAGGCTTAAACAAGCCATGGTTAAAAATTCCTTGCTTTGATTAGCTACTCCTAACACCAAGAGGCAATCAAACTATTAGACTTTTATGAACCAGCTTGTTTGCTCAATCTCAGTAAGTCTGGATTCATAACTACCAACTCTGATTTCATAACAGTCTTGTTGAATCCATGTCTCAGCCATCCAGATCTAATCAAGTTGCTTCATGGCAATCTCTCATTTCACATCATACTTCTAGCTCGTCCAATGTTAATGTTGATTCTTCTTCAATGAGAAAAGTCAGTTTTTAAATCTCTCCTTTATTCACTATTTATATTAACATACATTGCTGCCATTTTAGAGAACATAGTCATAGTATCATAGGGCTGGAAGGGACCTTGGAGGTCTTCTAGACTAACCCCCTGCTCATCCTGGACAAATAGTTGTCCAATCTTTTCTTGAAAACCTCCAGTGTTGGAGAACCCACAACTCTGGAAGGTAAGCTGTTCCTTTGATTAATTGTTCTTACTGTCAAAAAAATTCCTTCTTAGTTCCAGGTTGAATCTCCTTCCAATGAGAAATGACCCATTACTAATGTGGGTCATCCTGCCCTAAGGTGCTATGAAGAATAAATCAAGCTCCTTGTCCCTCTTCATTAGGCTCAATATGCCTAGTTCCTTAGCCATTCATCGTACAATTTAGCCTCCAGACCCCTTATTATGTTTGTTGCTCCTCACTGCTCTCTTTTTAAGGGCCTCAGCATTTTTTTGTATTGGAGTATCCAAACCAGATCAAATAATTGTGATTTCCTTAACTTATCTGGGGAACAAAGAAATCTGTAATTCAAAAATGGTTGATGAACAGTTGCTAGACAAATACCTATGAACTGGAGTAGCACATTTTTGATGGGCTAGCTATAGGTTACATGTAATTCTGTAATCCCACCCGCATTGTTGGGTTAACAAGTAAACGCTTCCACAAAAATTTGAAACATTAAAAATTGATATGGAATGGATGCCTGTCAGGAAAAATTAAAAAAGTGTGTTAGCACTTTAAGTCAAATTCAAAATCATCCTGTTTTTGTGATAATATTAGCATTTAGCCATTTGAAATAACTGGCAAACAGAGAATTCCGTGAACTAGAATAAGCAGGGCTTTTTTTCTCATAGAACGCCCAGAACGGAGTTCCGGCACCTTTTTTTGGATGGAACCTTGTAGGGTAGGCAAGGCGGGTTGTATGACGTGTATGAGTTCCGGCACCTTTTTTTTTTTATAGAAAAAAAGCACTGAGAATAAGTAATTCTAAGTTTATTGCATATTCCTGATTGCTTTTATTTTTGTGCAGCATCAAAAACGAAGAGAATCCCTGTAGGGCTGCATGTAATTGGTTCTGGGTTTCCTCAAAGACATTGTTTACATCATCAGGACAAATCTATCTAAAAGCTGGACTCCTGTCCTAGACATATTGATTCTTGAGACTACATCTGCCAAGATCCTCTGCAATAATTGATTAAAATAAAATGTGTGCTTGTGTGGGTGGATGTGCATGTTTCTACCCCTCCTAAACTGAGAAAGGAAAAATAATCATAGTTGTGACATAATATGTAGAATTCGGTTTCTTTTAATAAACTGGGTTTTTAAAAATCAATCCCATCTGAAATTAGAAAACTACAAAGGAAAAAAAATCTGAACTAGGAATAAGAAATGTGGTCCCCATATGTATTGTGCCCAAGTCATATCCTTGGTTCTTACCAGACTTCTCTCTTGTTTGATTTTTAAACAATATACTTTTATTGGCCATTTCTCATTTGTAAGAGGGAACCGTGTATGCTGCAAAATAAAGTGTCAGGCATTATCCACCTGGTTTTTACAGGATTTCCTCTGGGCCTCCTGTAGTCATCATAGGCACTCTTACAAAATAAAAAAAAAATGGATATAGTCTGTATTTGATGTGGGAGTCTATGCATCTCCCCCCCCTCAAAAAGACAGGGAGAGAGAAACCATCATGGATAGAGAAGCTGTAAGAGTAAACAAGAGGCAGCCTCATCCATTTGCTTTGACTCCCTTCCTTCCTCCCTGCTGCCTTTCCTTCCACCATGGCAACCATTTTGTATCTAGAAACAGCTGCACTCTGTTTTTTTATTTTTCCCAATTTTCTGATCCAGTATTCTCAAAGCCTTTAAGATATCCATTTTGATGATCTTATCAGCTGTTGCTTAGGAGCAATTGGACTGAAACTCTTCCTCAAAATTCCATCTCCAACATTTTGGCAACTTTCTACCTTTTTAGGTAAGACGTTTGTAAGCCGCCCAGAGTCACCTCCAGACAAGATGAGTGGCACACAAAGTTAATAAATAAATAAAATTATTTCTTGTTATTATACTTTTTAAATCTGCATACAATTTGCAATATAGACCTCCAGAGTTCTTTCCCCCCCAAACTAGGACAATATTAGTACCTTATTTTTCCTGGTGTTGTAGCCATTTGAAGCTTAAAGGATTAAAAAGCGATTTGTTCCATTTTGTGGAACACAGAACTGATCTGCACATCTTTAGCAAACCACAAGGTGTCACTTTTTTACCTACATATCACTGTGTTGCAGATTATTCCAAGGGAAAATTGTACTGTAAACTTGAAATCTCCTGCTGACTTCATGATTGATTCTAAACAAGGCTTCATTGTGAAATGACCCATTTACAAAGATTTACTGGAGATACAAGTACAATCACTTTTCATTTCTAACCTTCCAGTGTTTTCATATTGTTTTTTCCATTTTTTTTCCTATTGCGGAAAAGCCACTGACTGGGAAACAAAATAAGAACCTGCAGTGCTCATGATGTTGCTGAACTGTAACATCCAATAGCCCTATTCAGCATAGCCAATGACATATTTGGGATTTTAATTCAACATCATCTGGGGAGCCACTTCTGGGCCATGGAACAGGCCAAGTGGATTTTACCTTCTACGAACAGTGTGTTTGCTGGTAATGAAAACGTGCAACATACGCAAAGTTACGTACATTCTGTTTTGCCACATAAACCATTTGTCCAAAACAGAGGAGTTTCTTTAATTACAAAATAAGCTTCAAAAATGAAGAATGATGATTTGAAAGAAATTTTCAGTGGCCCATGAGGAAGCATTTGAGTAGGGTTTGTGTATATAATGTATTCTTCTGCCCATTCCCCTTTCTTTCTGATTCCTTCGTAAACCGTCTAGCTTTTACAGCAAATTACTTCTTGGTATATGTACATACATGTACACTCAGGGCCTGGCACATTATTGTATTTGTGCCTGCAGATGGACTTTCCCTCAAACCCAGCTGGCTAATGTTTTGAGAGGGAGGATGAAAGTACTTGTACACACTTTGCCCCCATGGTAGGTGGGGTGACTCAGACGCTTGAATCACCAGATGCCATCTGAAAATATCTCTTCTGCTAAGCCTACTATAAGTTTAGCTTTGGACATGTTTGGGGCTGTGTTAGAAGGGTATGTGGAAAACAAACAGCATTGGGCCAGATGGCCGGTGAGGTACAGTACATGATACTGAAGGTTCATCCAAATTAAATTTCCACCTGTTTGATCTTCTGTTGTAACTGTGACACAGCATAAGCATGTCCAAACCCCTCTATTTCCTGATTCAGGCACAAGCATGTATATTATTTGCACAATGTAATTATTTGAGTCATTGGTGGTGGTATCTCATGGGAATGCAAGGAGACAATTCTCTCATGCAATTAATTTAGATTTACTCCAAAGACATTTAATTCTTGCACTACACTTAAAACTACACCACCCAGTCTGCTATGTTATGGGAACAGGAAAAAAAAACCTAAGGAGAAAAAGAGCAAATGAAAAAGCAGGATCACTACCAAAGCATGATAGCATTACAGCCTCCCTAAAGGGGTTGATGATATAATGAAGCCTTTGCCAGTTCTTCTCACAATAAGGGCAAGTTTGGTGTAGCGGTGAAGGCCTAGAAACCAGGAAACAGTGACTTCTAGGCCTTCCTTAAGCATGAAAGCTGGCAGGTGACTCCAGGCCATTTATTCTCTCTCAGATCAACCCATCTCACAGGACTATTGTGGGGAAAATGGGAGGAGGGAATATTAGGTATGTTCACCACCTTGAGTAACATACATGCAAAGAAACATATAAAGACAGGATAAAAATCTAATAATGATGATAATGAAGTGTTCATGAAATACCACCATGCATTTCTTGGAGAAAGTCTGTGGGGATTTTCTATTCCAAAACTTACAGATTTTTGAACCACATTGGTGTGATGCTGTGCTCCCAGAGCTACTGGTTAGGCCTCTTGACTGGGTGTATGACTGAGTTACGCACCTCATGAAAAGGTCTTTCCTTTGTAGCATTTTCTTTAGGATCTGATTAGATCCCCAGATCTTTTCATGTTTTTCACCTGATCAGGCGGACACTGGGCTCCCATGTTATGACCAGTTTCTAAAAACACTAATTGTAATATGTACAGGAAAGAAGGGGCAGGGGTCATGATGGTTTTGAAAAATAAGCTGACCCAAGAAATCCTGGGTTGCTAAGGCCTGGAGAAAGTATGCTAAAGACTGTTGTGGAGAGGCTAGACCAGGGGTAGGCAACCTCGGCTCTTTTATGACTCATGGACTTCAACTCCCAGAATTCCTGAGTCAGCATAGCTGACTCAGGAATTCTGGGAGTTGAAGTCCATGAGTCATAAAAGAGCCGAGGTTGCCTACCCCTGGGCTAGACTTACTTTTGTTGCTCTGCAGACTAGAGCACTGGGTCCACATTTCAAGAGATTTCAGCTAAATGTTGAAGAAGTGCCTAACTATGAGATTTCTTGGTTATAACTTGTTAAAAAGAGTACTCTCGTCATTACTGAAGCTATAATCAGGTATGCTACAAATGTTGCTTGTACAATATTGCATGGGTTTCATTTAGCAAGGAGCATTCACAACCAGGACACCATTGAGGAAGGTTTTATATAATGAAATAAACTTGATGAGCGGAGACGTCATTGACCAGATCAAGTTTTCTATTTTGTACTAGCTGTACCCGGCCACGCGTTGCTGTGGCTCAGTCTGGTTAGCGTGTGTTGCTTTTACGTTCAACAGATGGCACTGTTTTTTTTTAAAAAAGCATGTTTTTACCTGTCACAGGTGTGACATCTATATAATAGTAGGTATATAAAAACATGTGCGTATTCGAATGCAACGTTGTGTCAAAATTTCAAAGCAATCGATGAAGAACTTTCGTAGATTTAAGATTTTGAACAAACGAACATTTACATTTTTATTTATATAGATTGCCATTGGGATAGGACAGTGATGGCAAACCTTTTAGAGACCGAGTGCCCAAACTGCAACCCAAAACCCACTTATGCATCATCAGGTGCCGGGTGGGTGTGGCCCATTGGGTGGGCGTGGCTGCAGTGGTAACAGCAGACTGGGTGGGACTAAAAAGTTCAATCAATCAATTCCAACTTTGCAAGATCTTTTTCCCGCGAGAAGTTGAAATTGACTGATAGATTGAACTCTTTTTTTTTTTGCACACGGTGGCGGAGGCCTAAAGCAAAAAGGTTTTATAAAACCCAGCTGAAGGCCTAGGACTGGGGCGGCGGCGCGCATGCCCACAGAGAGGGCTCCGAGTGCCGCCTCTGGCACCCGTGCCATAGGTTCGCCACCACTGAGATAGGACATTTGGAGGCTAAATATCATTATGCCTGGCAGGGAGAAGTAATGGCAGAGATAACTTTCAGATCTGTAATTGTTCCATGCCCTATAGGTAGCCACATAATAATACCCCACTACTATAATTTTTCTGATGTTCTAGTGCAGTGATGGCGAACCTTTTAGAGACCGAGTGCCCAAAAACTGGCCCCGCCCCCACCCTGCCTGCCCACAGGACCACTCACCGCCTCCAGGGCCCACCACAGATTGCCCAGGCAGCCCAGCAGTGCTATGGCGACCACACCCTTTGCCCGCGCCCTGCAGCATCAACTGCATGATGGGGTGTGAGGGCAGAGTCTTGTCTACGCTGCCTGGCTGCCATGGCCTTGGCTGTGCTGCTGTGGGCCACGCTCGAGGGCGACTCTCCTTCAGGGGGTTGCTGGAGAGGTGGGGGTCGTGGGGGGAGGGAAGGCTGGGGCAACGGCACGTGTGCCCACAGAGAGGGCTCCGAGTGCCGCCTCTGGCACCAGTGCCATAGGTTCACCACCACTGTTCTAGTGGTACATCCTGCTAGGCCACTGGAAATTGTAAATCAAAAACATCTTCAGAATGTGCATTTTTTTTACTACCCAAAAATCATGTATCTTTAGTACTATTGTTTAATACTGAAAAGAATATTCTGAATCAGTAGTGGGTGGTTTTGACTCTAAAGTGCATTCTGAATAAAGATGGAAAAATAATCTGAGTTTATAAAGACACTGAAAACATTAATAGAAATATTGTCCAAGATTTTACTGCAAACCAATGGGTTTGGTCACAAAATGGTACATATTATAACCATATTAAGTACATTACAATGGTGGTATACATTATGAGCTTTTAAAGTTTTTTTTTTCTTTTAAATATTCATTTAGCATTGCAATCAACTGTACAGATCTTTTTACAAATACATACAACAAAGAATGCAAGCAAACAATACCCATAAATAATGCCCAAGTTTACAGATTATGAACAAAAAAAAAATGAACTAAACCAACAGATTAGCAGACAACAGCTGGGGCATTTTGGTCCATAGAAACCATTTCTAAAAATAGAAATATTTATATACATATATATCTGTATATATATATTTCCATAGCAGCAATGCTTTCCTCAAGCATTTGGGATACAAGTAGTTGAAGCCCATTTGAACTATATATATTTTTTTACATATTTTTCTTAAAAAAAATCACTATCTACATTTATTTATTGTCTTCCAAATATGGAAGGAACAAACAATGCCCCATACTGTCCTCCAAGTGTCACACAGACACCTCTGAGCTAAGTCCGTCTGTGGAAAGATACAAATCACACTCCTGCCATTATCCACGTTACACACTCGCTCACACATGAATCCAGAAAGCACTCTGTGATAAAAACTTTGGAGTTCACAAAGATCTCAACGTCATGAGGGGGAAAAAAGGCACATCTTCATAAAGTTCTCTTCACATCCAGAAAGATCTCCATGTTGGGGCTATGCTCACCAATCAGGGACACAAAGAGTTTTGTTCTGAGGCTTACACTCTAGAGCAATCTATGGCAGCAGTTGCTTTTTTCCCCTTCTCCTTTCAGTACTTGCAACCTTGTTGTAGCACCACTTGGGTGTGTGGGAAGAACCAGTAGTGAAATGTCACGAGTTCAGTTAAAAGGAGTTAAATGTGTTCTTCCAATTGGACAGGAACAACACCCCCCCTCCAAAACAAAAAACAAAAAACTTTCAGCAAACAATACAGTTGAAATTAAGGCTGCAAAGCTGCCACACAGTGGGAAGATGTGCAAAACTTTATCTTTCAAGATGACCAGGCAACCGGCAGCTTGATCAGAATGCCAAAAGAACGACGATTATTTTTGTTTTTTAAGAAAAAGGAAAGAAATCACAAAATTCAAAGGAAAGAATCCATGGGGGGAGCATAGGAAAAGCCCAGAAATGCTTCGGCAGCCTCTTTGACGCTGGCAGTGATGAGGATGCTGTCTGAAGACTGGCCAATGGAGTTTGGGACAGGCTCCTCTGTAAACTCGGGGTCAAAGTGTCGCAGATCGTTGGGCCCGCTCTGCAAGAAAACAAGGTATTTGGATGTTAATGGTAGGCTGCAAGGACACTTAATACTACGCTATCTTCCAATTCAAGGCCAACACTCAAGGATCTAATGACGCCACTTTTCCCTAGAGGTAACTGGAAACCAACTCTCAGGTTTCTTCTCCCTGTTCACCACTCCTGAGGTCAAAGAAGGTCCAAGCCAACTTTCTGCAATCTGGAATCTTCTCAAATGGCAGCAGCCAGAATTCCCAGCTAATGTAGCCAAATAATTCTGGAAGTTGTAGTTCCAGGTTATCTGAAGGGTACTAAGGTGGGGATGCCCATTTTAGGCACTCTGCAAGGGGAGTAATAGGCTAATATTAATTAGTCCTGGAGGGTCTCCTAACTAACGTCCAAAAGGCATCCTCGTTCAGTAGCCCAGGCAGACAAAAAAAGGTTGGATCCACAAGAGGTTTTGCTGCAAATGCCAGAACAGGATAGCTTCCCACTTCTCTGCAGCCTCCTCTCTACCTCTTGAGTTAAGTTCAAGAACCCTCTCTGGCAAAACTTACAAAAAGGAATTTTTTCCTGCAGCCCATCTAGATCTAACCTGACATGTCTGTCTTGTCCAGGACAGCCTCAGTATCAAAGCACAGTATAAAAGCACCTTTAACAGCAGGACTAATTCCAAACTAAATTACTATGGAATAGGCCCACTGAAGCCAGTGAATTTGCTTTCAAAAGTAACCATGTGTGTATGGTGAGACTTGTCACCAGTGTCTAGACGACCTCTGAAAAATCATTTGACAACTGAAACACCCCTTTAAATCCACTACTGTGTTCTCGAGTTTAAAAAGCAAACCTTTTAAAAGTATTAGTTAACTTAGAGAGGTGGAAAGAAAGTGTGTGTGTGTATAAAAAGACTCAGAATTTTTTTGCCTTGCATTGGACAAATCAATAGATGTATTATAACTCCATTAATCTAGTGGCAACATGTTTAAGTCTTCTGTTAAGTAAAATACAATCTTTTTTGGGGTGGTGGGTATTAAGTGTCTGGAGAACTGAGACTTCCTGTTGAATCCTGGTGTGAACTCATTCTTCATTTATGCACACACACATACACACTTCCGGCATCCCCAATAGAATAAATCTTCCCTGGCCATTATGCAATTAGAAGAGCTCTTACCACATTTGGGTTAAAAGGTGGTGTAATCTTCTTGTTTATAAGATCATCCCAGTTAATTGGAGAGAAGAAAATGTGATTCCTAATTTCCATCTGTTGAAATAATGGAAATTACATTAGTTTAAATGCAAAGAACTGAAACTGTCTATCCAAATTCTCAAATGCCTTTCACCTATTTTCAAAATTATACTTACAAAGTCTTCCTTTGCTCCTAGCCTCTTAGTTCTGTCCTTCTGCAAAAGTCCTTCCAAAAGGTGTCTAGCAGAGTTGGTGATATTTGGCTTCAGTTGTAGAGGTTTGTTCAAGATGTTGTCATACATTTCTGCTGTGTTTCTGCTGTAGAAAGGGGGCTGCAAGGAGAGAAGAAATATTTACTATCTATTGTCTAAACTTACTGTTATTTATTGATTTGCATCTTGTCATTCCTCTGGGAGCTCAAGGTATCATGCATGCCACTCCTTTCTCCAATTTTGTTCACAACCACTTGTGATGTAAGCCAGACTGCAATCCTACTCAAATATTTTAACCACCCCCACCACACTTGTCTCTGAGCTTTGAAGCAAGACTTACTTTAATGCAATACCCATTAAATAAGCCATTTTGGTCTAATGGTCAAGGTACCAGGCTAGAAACCAAGAAACTGAGTTCTAGTCCAACTTTAGGTATGAAAGCTGGATGATTTTGGCCAGTCTCTCTCAGCCCAACTTATCTCGTAAGCTTATTATGGGGAAAATAGGGGAAGGACGGAGTATTAGGTATGTTTAATTCCTGTGAGTTATTTATAAAAATAATAAGGGGAGGATTTAAAAAAAACATTTTTTCCATGAATTAATTAAACCCATTAGAAGGGCTGCTGGAGGTAAGAACCTCACCATCAAATATGGGCATCCCTGACATCGCCTCATAAATTCCAACGGAATTTCAGTAGCACCAAAGTTTGTATTTATTTCCTTTGCTGTAGTTACTGGAGTGGCAAACACTCCCAGCAAGCAGATTAAATATGTCATTTCTGTTTCTTACTTACCAGTCCATAAAGCATCTCGTACAAAACTGCCCCAAGGCACCACCAGTCCACAGTCCGGTCATAAGGTTGCTTGTGAAGGACTTCAGGGGCCAGGTACTATTGGACACAAATAAAAGAATGGGAACATTTGATTAGAAAAAAACCTGAAGGCTAATGGCAAATCTAAGATAAATCTACCTTCTTTAGGCGTTTTGCTCAAAGCAGGCATGGGGAGCCTGCAGCCCTATAGATGACTCCAATTTTCTTGACTATTATCTTGTCAGCTAAGATGGACTGGATATAGGGGACCGCGGGTTCTTCACCAAGAGAAACAGCAAAATGCCTGGGGCTTGCATATGCGAACTAGGGGCCAGGTCAATCAAACCAGTTTCTATACCTTGAGCATTTTTCTACAGGAACTCCAGTAGGGCTTTCCTTTTTTAACCCTCTAGTGGCAGCCATCAAACAAGACCATCCACTTTCACAAACCTGGCAAATAATGTCCTATACTAGCCTCATCAGGGAAACTCCTGCCCATGGTCATGCAGTGGTACACATATATCACTGTCACGGGAGAAAGCAGATCTCAAACTTACTTCAGGAGTGCCGCAAAATGTGGAAGTTGTGCCATTGTGTTCAATGTTCTCTTTGCAGAGTCCAAAGTCAGTCAAAACAATGTGGCCCTGAGAATCAAGCAAAATGTTCTCTGGCTTCAAGTCCCTGTGGCAAAGAATATGAAAGACCAGTCAACTTCAAATCTTACCTGTCGGAACCTCTGTCATTCACATTTGTCCAATTTATAAGCTTTTTCCCAAATAAGCCACTGTCATGTATGATCTTCTAGCCATTTTAAACCGGTAGCTAATGGCACCCAGTCCATATCCCAGAAACAGCAAGTGTTAATCAGGGCAATTATTTAGGAGTAAAGTTACTGATCCCAAAGCCCATTTTGGCAAAACAGCCTATAAATTAGAACTCGGTTCCTGTCTTTCAAACAAATACGCATACATTAAGTATAGTGCTTACCGGTATACAATGTTCAAAGAATGCAGGTAGCCCAGTGCACTAGCTATTTCAGCAGCATAAAAACGAGCTCTTGGCTCCAGGAAGCAACGTTCTCTCTGGAGATGGTAGAACAACTGCAAGATAGAAAGGAGGGGGGGGGGAATCTATTACTGATCCCAAGGCTGTTAACAATGCATTTAATTAAGCACAGCATACTAAGTTAGAGAGGATAATTGTCGGAAATGGCCTAGTAATCCTCTGGCTATTTCCTGCTATTAGAGGTTGGCAAGCAGGAGACTGAATCTAGCACCTCTGCCTTAGAATCCCCTTTTTCATTACAAACAAGAGCACTTAAGTGTGGGTTACTGTGGACTAACCTACAACTTTCCAAGCAAGAACCCAACTCCATTCAGCCCCCCCCCCAAACACACATACACTTTGGAGGGCCCAGGTGTCCTTTTTGCTCACCTCTCCACCATTGATGTAGTCTAGGACAAAATAAAGCTTGTCAGCTGTCTGGAAGGAAAAGTGAAGTCCCACCAGGAAAGGATGCTTCACATTCTTAAGGAGGACATTGCGTTCAGACATAATATGTTTCTCCTGGAAAAGAAAAAGAGGTATGGAACCAGTTGTTAGTATTGGCCAGAATAACAATACAACTGAATTGTTATAAAGCAAACTTAAGTGATCGCAAGAAAATTCCCGAATTTACACCAACTTCAAGAGGGCATAAAACGGCAACTAAGCATCTTTGGATTAATTTTCCATATTCTGCTTAAAAGTGGACATTCTGTAGGCTTTATGATGTCTTTTCTGCTTCCTGCCTACTTTTTGTTTACCGGTTTCACCTTAGGAGGAAACCTTAGGAGGTGTTCTGGGAAGCTGAAAGCTTACTCATTGTAATGTAATTTATGAACTGCCCTAGGGTAGAATTATTTTCTTGCTCAGTATTTCTTTGGAACAAGATTAAGTCAATATTTACCTCCTTCTTTTTCAGGATTGCTTTTTTCTGGAGTACTTTTACTGCATAGAATTGTTCTTCTGCCTTGTGCCTTGCAAGAAGTACCTGAAAGAAACCAAAGATCTTGTTAAGTTTAAGGGTGATTCCAGGAAATCAAGTTAAAACTACATTTTCCTTTTTTGTTAGTTGCAAAAATACAGCTACTTGTACAGTTCAGTATAATTATAGGCTTAAAGTTTTGTACCTGAATATGGTAAGGGGCAATACTTTAGAGACAGGCAATGAAGCCATAAAACCCTTTTGAATATAATCCAAATTCTCTCAGTCTTTAAGATAAATAGTTCTTTCTTAAGAGTACTTATTATTCAATTTATTTTCTCAACTTCATACTAAGACAAATGTCTTGGATGAGACTGACTTTTCCCAAGGCCATGGAATAGCATTTTAAAATAAGTCTTCAGAACAGACTGTTCTGAAGACTTAATTTTATCCATCTGGTTATAAAAGCAATGAATGTTTATCCTTAAAAACCAATTAGCAAAATCAAGACATAGCTTACCTTTCCAAAACTACCTTTCCCGATAACTTTCAGGAAATGGAAATCTGATGGTTTGGCATGAGGGTTAGATGATGGGCCAAGGTTGATTTGTTGAGATGGACTAGGCTGCAATGGAAACAAAAAATAAAAGTGTTGATTTTTGTACTGAAATACTTGGATACAGACTTAAAAACCAACAAATACAATTATAAGCTGTTTTGTGCTGGGGCTTCAGAAAACAACTCTGCCCCCCCCTTTTTTAAAAAAATAAAAAATAAAATCTTCCCTTTTAAATAATTATGCTGGATCTTTATTTTAAAACATTTCTTTCCAAGTTAAATATACATGGAACCAAGGCCACTTACTGGAGGAGAAGGATTGGCATTCATAAGTTCTGGTTCTTGAGGCTGGGAGATCTTCAGAATTGATTGTACTTCAGGACTGCAAAGTATCAGACAGAATGGAATTAGTCCAATTACAACATGCCTGGAACATGGAAATTATCTCACCACAAGGTGGCAGGCTAACTCTAGTTGAGCAAAAGTCAGGCTGGCTAGCTTAGAAAAGGCGATTGAAACAGATTAGGTTTCAAAGGTAAGATGGAAAAAGAGACTCAGGTTTCTTCTGTAATTATGGATCAGAGAGAAAAAGGAATGGCAGAGAGATCGACAGAATTCAAACAAGATGCCATTTCTCTGGACAGTTTTAGTCCCTACTGGGGCAACAGAAACACATACTGTTTTCTAAAGCCAGCACACGCCCTGGTCCTTCTCAAAAACAACTCCCACTGAGTTCAACGAGATTTGCTTGTAGGTAAGTGGTATATGATTACAGTCACTGTAACACATACTTTTATAGTGAAACTCTTTTAACAATTAATTAAAGCAGCCAAACTCACATTCTTAAGGCTACTTCCTAAATATGCTGAACTCAGTGGAACCTGACTCTGTGTAGTTATCCTTAGACTAGAGAAGTTCAATTTACAAACAGATCGTGTTTCAACTCCTAGCTCTTCCCTGGGGAAGACGTTAGGTAACATCTCACAAGGCTATAATTAAATTTGTAACTTCCGTGCATCTACCGTGCAGAAAAGCAAAACATACTTACTGTTTGCATGCATAGGAGTTGGTGGCTATTTTTTGAATGAAGTCGTTCAGCCCCATTCTTCTCTGTTTCATGAAAGCTGCAAATAAGAAACACAGAAGATGAATCCTGATCAACCGACAACTTTCCTTTTCGTTTCCTTCGTGTTTTTAAACACGTTTAAAGCGATTTATTTAGGCGCTCTTTACATGTATTTAAAGCAAACTTTTTTTAAAAAATAAAATAAAATTAGATGCTCCCTCCTTGTAAATGTAGCTATTTAGGCGCTCTTTCATCCGGCCTCCGAAAATAATCTCAAAGGCAATCTTTCTGTGAACGGCTTGAGGCGGTGACGCGGCTCGGTGGTCCTTGCTCGACCCCCTTTTACTCACCGATCAAAATCGCCACCATTCCTCTCATCTTTGAATAAGTGAGCGTGGATCCAGATGCTTCAGTTTTGACTGTCATGGCAGAGCGAGTAAAAACAGCAATAGCGATAAATCCAAGCCGACGGGTGGAAAAAAAAACAAAAACCCAGATCGATCTACGATCTAGTTAAATGAATGATTCAGTCGGCTAGCCCGCCAGCCAGCCAGCCCAGGGAAAAAGCGCAAAGGATGCCTAGCAGCTTAGCGGTTGTCGCGCTGCAAAGAAAACTCCCGTCTCAGGCGCTCGCCAAGGGCTTTATATAAACGAGGGCCCGGCGCTAGGAGAGGGAGGAGGAGAGGAAAAAGGGGAGGAGCCCGCGGGAACAATGAGGAAGAGGCTGAGTCGCCGTTCCGGGGCGCCCGGGAGCCGCCAGAAGACACGCAAAGCCTGGCGCCCGGCCGCAGGCAGCGCGCGGACCGCCCTTCCCTTCCTTCCTTCTTTCTTTCGCTTTGACGTTTCCAAGAGTCAGAGGCGAGGCGGTGCCTGCGGGAGGGGAGGGGCCGTTCAGACGCTTTTCAAGAGGTTAGGAAAAAAAAACAGTGCAACGTTGGGTCGGAATCTTGTTAAGGTTAGAAGCGTATTTTTGTTAGTCCTCCCGGGCGGGGTGGGGGGGGGAAGGAGCGAAAGCAACAAGGAATTATTTCTCCCTTTCCCCCCCTTCGCCTCCCCCCCCCTTCGCCTTTTGAGAACTAGGGTGACCTTGGCTGCGCTCGTTGCCACCTCCGAGGGGTGCCCAGCGGGGAAGGGGGCTGGCGCGGTTCACACACGTGTAAATCGGGGACTAACGCGGCGCGACTCTTTAAGACGGCGCAGCCCGCTGCGAGGCTCGGGGGGTTCCGGTCCTTCTAGTACTTTGTAGCTTAAGGCGTTTGGCGACACCCTGCCATCTCTTTGTAGCGACAGGAAGTGTGTCCCCCCATTTCTGAATCGGATGCCGGGTGTCGCTCAAAACTCTCGAGGAAAGTTTTAGACCAATCCGTCTCTTTTTTTCCCCCCGCTTCCTTTTGCCACAGTCCCGAGGAAAACCTATCTCTTATCTACTTTACAGCATGGTGGCATTTTTTTTTCTTGTCAGAAATGCCCCTAGGGAGGAGGAGCCCTTATTGCAAGCTCAGCTTGTGCTACAGATAAGAGCGTAAGAATGGTCCTTGCGACATTTCGGGTAGTTCGCAACTTTTGGCCCTGAGGAAACTCGCAAACGGAGCGTGACGCTGGCAGCTCGCTTTGGCTCTCTTTCTCTTTCTCTCCCCCCTCCCCCCCCCCGCTATCTGCTCAGCTCGGCCCCCGAGCAAAATATTCCGTTACTAATCATGAGGAACAGAAGCGTTAGTCAGCCTTCCTCAATCTGGTGGCCCCCCGCAAGTGGTGGGCTTGCAATGTCAGAATTCCCAGCCAGCCGTGCAGGCCGGTTCCCGGAGGGCGCCTGGTTGGGAAACCAGTCTGCCCATGGCTTAATCCTGTAAATTGCTTTAAGTGCCAGCCTAGTTACATAGAACATACGAGACGTGAAACTCCAAAGCGCCAGTAAACTGCGTTCAAAGTGCTTTGCGAGTAATTCCTCTCTTCCTATCTGCGCCCGCATACACACGTTGAACCGTCTCCCGCATCCTACGAGTTTGGCTTCCTAAACCAGTTACTCCGTGTAACACACACCTATGCAGCTCATTTGAGGTCCGTGTTAATTATGCAGTAAACACGGCCGGGGTGAACCTTCTCGCTTCTATTCAAAAGCATCCGCAACCCCAAAAGCATTTTGGCAACCTGTAGTTCCAAACTGTCTATTTAGAGTTCCCTCTCTGGTAATTAAACTGGTATTTAAAACTGGCAAGTCTCTTTCCAAACCAGACCAGGCTCTCTCTCCCTCCCCTTTCTCTTTCAAAAACCACCTCGGAGCAAATTCCGGCAGTGAAAACAATAACCACTGGAGCCTCAGCGAAGCCTGGGCTCATCAGAGGGTATTTATTAATGATCCAAAAATCGTCCCACCAGCAGCAGACACGAGTGGTTGTCCATTGGCTGTAATAACTGGTACCCACCTCAAAGCCGCAAACAGCCAGCTTTAAAAGGAATCATTAACCGAAGGAGGCATCCGGGGGCGGGCGAGGGGATTTAAGTCTGCTGCCACTCAAGACTCATCAAAGTCGGAATCGGGAGGGGGGGAAAGGAAGCTCGTGGCTTTCCAGAAGTCAGGCATAGCCCCCCAAGAAAAGAGAAAGCGTAACAACCGTCTACCCATCCATTTCTTACCGAAATCCTCGCCAGAAATAACAGCACTTTTTTTACCCCCTTCTTTTGAGCCTCAGTAATCCCTTCTTCCGTACGAGATCTATTAATGCCCGGTTTATCTTCCGCCTCCGTTATGAAGAAAAGGGGGGAGCGGAGAAGTTCAAACTTTGTCCCGCAGCACAAGCGACCGCAGCAGCGAGAGCCGGAGGTTGGTCAGGAGTGGCCTTTTTAGTCAAGGGAACCGCAGGGAGGGACTCAGGGAAACGGCGATTTCCTGCCCGGCTTTCTCAGTTCAGCAAACAAGAGCCCCCCTCGGATGATATGCAAGACCTTGGGAGTTTCACGCGGCTGCCTTGGGCTGTTGGGGGCCAAAACGTCCCCAACCACAAGTCGATAGATAAATAAATAAAATAATAAGAGGTGGGGGGGGAGGGGGGAAAGGAGAAAAACCCGCACGATCTTCCCGAGCGGAAGGAGTTAAATGGAAATTTCCATACAGTTATTTGCAAAAGTCGTGGAAGGAAACGGGGAAAAAAAATAAGTCGATTGCTTTACCCCAGTATTATCACCCCCGTGATCCCAGGACAACAGTGCGTCCCTGAAAAGCTATTTAGGTATTTGTGCGGCCGCTGCAATACAGCGGAACCCCCGAGGTTTGTTGATGAATGGACTAGGCCCAGATGAAGCCAGTTGGTGATCCAAAGCGCAGGTGGTAGGCAAGGCCCAGACTTGCAGAACAGATTATTATTGGGGGGCGCGAATGGGTGAGGGAGGGGGCTGAGGCAGCCCCATCATCCCGGAAACGGCGCCAGCGGAATCCGTAGCCCCTAAGACGACTTTTTTTTCCTTCAAATGAGACCTTTTGATGGAACCGGAACGGATTCCCCCCCCTCCTTCTGATGGAGGCCTTGGCCGCTTGTAGATAAGATTGCATGAAATAATACATAATCGATTACATAAAATATAAGGGGGAGGAGATAAGCCCTTCTCCACAGAACAGAGCTTTCTCTTGTTGAGTGTAACTCTGCCGCCAGGTACTGCCTCTGTTGCAAGCACATAAGGATGGGTGGGAATATGGGAACTCTGGAGGCCACTGTTTTGGAGGAGGGCGTGGAACGGATGAAGCTTCAAATTTCATCCCTTTGCATCTTTAACCGTTCTTGCAAGCCTACGCTTGGGATCACTCCTTAGACAAGTTCTCAGAAGGGATGCTACTGAATGACCCGAAGGGGTGTTGGTGTTGTTGTTTTTGCGTGCTTCTTTTTTCAGGCTACCCACGACTCCAGAACCTCCTAGACGAGATTTAGGAGGAAATAACCGCTAATTGGATTTCTTTCCTTTTGCAAATTCTGCCCTTCCCCTTCTTCAGCGTAAGATCTGCGTGCGCGCGCGCGCCCGAAAACATTTTCGCAACCGGGAAGCGGAACGGATGCGTTGAAGTGTATGTAGGCTCTTGCTACGCCGCAGAGGAAACAACTCGGCTAAAGGGAGGCTGAGCCGAACCGCCCCGTCCCACTGCTAATTCTCTCTCTCTCGCTAGCTCACTTGGCTAATGCAAGATTGCAGAACGTAGCAAGATCTCGGTTTGGTTAATCCGGCTCCGAATATTGAAGGAAATGGAGGCTGGAAAGACCTCAAGATCAAGCTGCATTTCAGCGACAACTCCACAGCAATCGGCGCACAAAGCCAGTTCCTAGGAAGTCAGCCCCCGAGTCAAAAGATTGCCAGATGGCTTCTGTTTTCCAGCACCGGTTGCTTTAGCTAGGAAAGGCAGAGCGCCCCCTGTTGCCGACTACATCGTCCCCTTATAAATCATAAGTTCCATTGCCGACAACGCGCATGCTCCGTCTCAATTTTTTCCTTTTCAGCCAACATGAATTTAATCAAGGCGCAAAAGCTATGAAAATATACCGGCGGTCCTCCATTATTTCCCAAATCAGAGGCAGGAAACGTTCGGCCCTCCCTGCAATGCTGAGCTGCAATTCCCGGCAGCATCACCAGCGTGACCACAAGTGATGAATGCAGAAGTCTGTAGTTCTGTAAGGTGCACCACAAAGCCATTCGTTTCTAATTGGAGTTCCTTTCTTTCTTGTTCTGTTTGTCAATGTTCCTTTTCAAGGTTGTTGAACTATAGAATTATCCATTCTAAGTCTCAATGGCGCTCAGTGGGTGCCAGCTCAGAGTAAATGCTCCTGGAACAATGTTGATGTTCCAGCACCCCTATACTTACAAAAGGAAGAAAAGCCCAGGGTCATGTCAATTAGTTCCGATCAACTATCTGCCGTAACACTGATGCAAGGATAATGGAAAGCACCCATAAAACTGGAGGAAGCCTATGCTTACAGCATGTGAACATTAAGGGGGCGAGGGTGAGAAGCCTTAAAAAATGTGCAGTCCCACATCTCTACTTGGGGCTTGTCTGAAGCCTGAAGAGCTACTTGCAGCTGTATCCAGAGTGCTAGCCAGTCTGCCTCAATATATGACAGGTTTCGCACACTTTACAATCTGAATGGACAAATCTAATCCAAAGATTGTTCAAGCCAAAGAAAGTTTTTTATCTGAACTTACTGACCCATTCATGGTCCCAGTGCTGCTTCATCCTTCTCCATAGAATCCTTTCTCTTTAATAGCCCTGAAAGGAAGCTAAGGTCTACATAACAAGCTGAGTTCAAAGCAACTAGAGCTTCCACACCCCCCCATCCCTCTAGGATTCTCTGAAGACATTCAGTTCCATTACAACTTCCTCTGTTCGCTCCTTCAGTTTTCTTTCAAAGAAATTATTATCCATTATTTCCACTGCACCAAGAAAAAAAGAGCCCCAATCCTTGTATGACCTTAGTTGATAAAAATAATTACAATTTGTAATTGTAAGTATGCCCCCCCTCTCCAAAGTTTCTATCATTGTTCCTGCAGAGAAGTTCTTGAAAAAGTTTTTTCCTCTTCTTTATCAATATCCAAACAAAAGAACGGTTAAGGAAACAATATTTAACCAACCTTTTAGTGAAGACTTTTCTTCTTTCCCTCTCATGATTCTCTTCCCCTCTCTTCCTCAAGATCCCACACCAGCAGTGCCGTTCTGTACTTTTAAATCCTTTAGTTTGTTATAGTTCCCCAGCAATACGTCTCTTTTGGACTGCTGTCCGCCTCCCAATCAGCTTGACAGGAGGCGGGCAATGGAAGGAAAGAAACTAGCTGATCTAGCTGCCCACTTTATGAACCTTGCATTAAAGGTGATTTACAGACTGAGAACTAAAGTTCAACGTTAGCCACGTTGTTGCAACATAACCCTGAAATTTACTGAAATCATCACTTGCTTATTATGTACACAACATGCCCACGCGCGCACCCGGTGTGCAACTAGAATTGCAGGTCGCCTATAATTGATGCATTTGTAACTGCAGCCCAGCAAAACTTGAATCAAAACACAACTGAAGAAGAGAAGCGTGTTATATAAAACAAAAACAAAAAACGAGGCATCAGGGGGCAGGAGATTCCGCTTTTGTGTATACCGTCCACGTATTTCAGTGAATGGGATTTGTGGATTGGGATGGATCGTTAGGCTAGAGTCCAGGGGTAGGCAACCTTGGCTCTTTTATGACTTGTGGACTTCAACTCCCAGAATTCCTGAGCCAGCATAGCTGGCTCAGGAATTCTGGGAGTTGAAGTCCACAAGTCATAAAAGAGCCAAGGTTGCCTACCCCTGGCGCTAGACGTTTCGGGGCGCGATATTGTAGCAATGATTGTTTTAATCGCACGCTTCGCTGCAGCAAACATCCAGCAGCCGATTCCCAAATCGCTTAAATCTGGAGTATTTGCACCTATATACACAGACAGGTGTGACTCCTCAGGGCTCCGGCTTAATGCCTTCGAGGATCGCCGACGAAAGCTAGCGGGGGGGGGGGGGACAGACGTTCCCCTGCTCTCCGTTTTTTTGCGTCAAAGCTGCGCGGAGAGGACGGCTGCCGCCGGTGTCATCCCCGTTTCTCCCTCTCCGCCCGGCCAGCCTCCCACGCGACTTCCCCTTTCTCTTTTTAGCAGCGGCGGGAGACATCTGGGCTCCCGAACATGTGTCGTTTCAAAGGGAAGAGAAGTTGTTGAGACTGGGCTTTTCCTGCCGGCCCAGGGGTGGAGGCTGGAGCAGGCGTCCCTTTTTCCAGTCCTGGCACCAAGCACTTCCGAACAGGAAAGCCAGAGACACCCAAGCGAGGAGGGCTTTCCCGCCTCCGGAGTCCGATACTCGGCCTGCAGCAGCCGCCGATCCTCCTCCTCCTCCTCGCCAAGGGAAGGAGGACAGACGGCGGAGTGCCGAGTCTCGCAGACTTGCAGGCTTCGGGCTGCAGCCTTCGACTTGGACGCCGGGGGCGCTCGAGCTCACGTTCTGAATTGGGCGGCGGCGGCGGGGGGGGGAGGGGATTCCTGCGTGGCCGTCGAGGCCAGACTTGCGCCCTCGTGGAGACCCGCTTTCAGGATCGCCCCTTATTGATCCCTTATTGATCCCTTTCAGGATCGCCCCTTATTGTTCCCTTATTGATCCCTTTCAGGATCGTCCCTTATTGTTCCAGAGCGCCGCCGCCGGCTGACAGTCATGCCTGGCGCTGATTGGAAACTAGGGCTGATAGATCAAAGGAGGCCCGCTGAAACTCTGCCCTCTCTTTTTTTTTTTTTTTTTTTAAATTGAAAATTTTATAAAAGTTTTACAATATACCTCCCCCCCTCCCCAAACCCCACCTTCCCCTCCCTCCCCGACTTCCCAGAGCCAATCACAGGGTTAACAATACAATAACCATACTCTATCTAACATTAATCACTATTAGATTAACAAATCTATAACATCCTTTAACTCAGTGGTTGTCAACCTTTTTAATGCCGCGACCCCAACCAGTCGTAAGTCGAGGACTAAACCGGTTGTAAGTCGAGGACTAAACCGGTCGTAAGTCAAGGACTACCCAATCGGTCGTAAGTCGAGGACTTTCCCTGCCCAGGAGCGCTGCGCATGCGTGGTTCCGTCCCCTGCGCCGGCTGAGGCGTAGCTGGCAAGCGGCAGAGACGGAGCAGGCTGATCACCAGCTGGCCCAGCCCAAGGGAGGTAAGGCACCCGCCAGAAAAGGGGAAAAAATGGTGGACAAAAAAAATGGCGGACAGCCTTGCTTGGCAACCCCCGTGAAATGGCCGATCGACCCCAAATGGGGTCCCGACCCACAGGTTAAGAACCATTGCTTTAAGTCTCTTTTAAACAAACATATTAAACACAATAATTATAACATCTTATTTCTAATTATAAATAATAATAAACTACATTAACACTCTTAAGATTGACTCAAAAAAGATTTACTTTTTTGAGTAAAACTCTGCCCTCTCTTGTAGGAAGCGATCGGCACGCTTGGGCTTTGAAAACGGAGGCTCGGTTTGGCAGAGTGGAGGTTGAAGTCTGCAATCCAACTCGCTAAGCTGAGGCGGGTGACTTCCAAGCAGCAGTCTTCACCCCACCCGCCCTCACCCTACAAGACACGAGGAATTCCCTGTGTGGAATTCGGACCCTGATGATTAAGTAAAATCTCCTGAATCTGTCACTTTGATTATATTGCAGTCTCGACTTTAGACAAATCCTCTTCCGTACATTGGCTATTTTCTGTTAAGGGTCTGGAGCACTTTGGACTTGATTTCCAAAAGATACTTTTTAGTGCGTGAGGCCATCCATGGAGACTGTCTCATTCTGGGGAAAGCTGTGTCTCTCTGTACAGACCTACAGACAGGTGCTATGTTTGCACTTCTGCTCATCGAAAGCACTTTTTTGGAATCAAATCTGCTGCTCAACTCTAATTTCCTTCCTTCTTTCTAGAGCAGAGGTCCCCAACCTTTTGGGCACCAGGGACCGGTTCCATGGAGAAAGGGTTTTCCATGGACCAGAGAGGGCTGGTTTTGTGTGCTGCCTGCATCGCACAAATGGGGCTTTGCTTGTTTGTGTGGACCGGTTGTTGGCATACTGCGGCCCTGTGCCAGTCCACGGACCAGGGGTTGGGGACCTCTGTTCTAGAGAATGCCCCCCCCCCCCAAATCCAAACTAGCTGAGTTACTGATAAGAAAATTTCTAAAACCCAGATTAGTTACATTAAGTCACCAAACACCTTTTGGATTTTTCCAGAATATTAATTAGATACAATACTGAACAAAGAAAGGAGAGTGAAAGGCTAACCATTTTGGGATATTCAAGCAATGGAGTCTACTTCTTATTACAGACTTAAGATGGAAAATGGGAGAAAACATTGCATATATTCAAACTAGAAAAATAAAATGCATTACAGCTAAGTAGTAGCCAGTTTGCTTTATTAATCATTCTGCACGATGAGAAATTCTAAAGGGTCTGAACATGAACATGATTAAGTCTAAAACTGTCTAATAATAATATTCTGATATGTTGCCTAGCACACAAAAAAATCCTGTACTGTACTTGTATGTAAATTTAGGGAAGTTTCTTACAAATTATTGTGGATAGATGGGCGGGTGATACTAAGAGACTAGGTCAGTGATGGCAAATCTTTTAGAGACTCAGTGCCCAAACCGCAATCCCAAACCCAATTATTTATCACAAAGTGCCAGGGTCGCATCAGCATTGTGGTGCCCTCAGGGGGAGCAGAGGATGTGGCCCACTGGGTGGGAGTGGCTGTGGTGGCGACGGCAGACTGAGTGGGCATGGCCGGGGTGGACACGGCCACCTTGATGTTGCTTGTGGGGGGGACGCCTGTGGGGGCTGGGCAGGATTGGGGGAGATCCAGGGGGTCACTGGTGGGTGGGGGTGGGCAGGAGGTTCATCCTGTGGGGTGAGGCAGGGGGTAGGGTGAGGGTGCCATTGCTGCAGGGCAAGGCGAGGCAGGGGCAGCTGCTGCCTGACACCATCAGCCCCCGCACACAGGCCAGCGAGCGCATGGGGGCATGCTCTATTACCTCTACTAGAGCTTGCTAGCCAGCTGCTTCACCTCCTTTGTGCTGAGTGGGGCTGCCACTCTGGGCGCCAGCGGTGGCCTAATGGACCTGTGCGAGCTGGCGGTGGCGGCAGGTATGCCCACAGAGAGGGCTCTGAGTGCCATAGGTTCGCCATCACTGCTGTAGGTTATAACCAGTCTTAATACAGATCCCATCCAGTACTGAAGCTACTGGATGGCTACCAAAGCATGGTGTATGAATATGGTCTCTGGACTATGAAGGCTACCAAAGCATGGTGTATGAATATGGTCTCTGGACTATGAACCTTCTACTCCAGAAATGAAGGAGACCTGAATTAAAGTGCTTTGCAACCTTCTCTCTAATAGCTGGATAATAGCATTTTGTTATGTGTTATTCTAATACAGTTTAGTGGAAATTCCAAATAATATAGGAAATTGTGCTAGCATTTTTCTAACCTTTATCTTATCTTACTCCCCACTTCCTGTCCATGCTATATTTATTAAATTGCTGACTGTCTTAATGTTACATTCCTTTAAATGTACCTGAGGCCAATTCTCCCTCCTCCCAAAATTAGGAAATAAATGCTTAGGCTGTGGTGTACTAAAAGTACTGATTGCTGCATTAATGAGATTTTTTTTTTAAAAAAATGCAAAAATAGTTGCTACTACTGCAAAGATATTGCATCAGCATTGCAAGCAAACAAGCTAGTGCAAATAACTGGAAATTACATAAAATTATACCCTCTATCTAAAAAAAAAAAAATCATAGAGTTGGAAGGGACCACTTAGGTCCAACCCATTCTTAGTGCCATATCCAAATTAAAGCTTATCAAATGACTATCCATACTCTGTTGGAAATAAACAGACACAAGATTAAAAAGACACCACTTCTGTCTCTCAGATATGCGAGACTCTGCATTTCTTACTGTGCAGGGACTTCAGTCATTTAGTAATCTTATCTAAGAGAAATGTGTGTGTGCGTGTGTGTGTGTGTGTATACATATATAGCAGGGCTATCAAACTGCCAGCCCGCGGGCCAGATGCATCATGGCAAAACTGCGCCCACCCCATTGCCGGCAATGGAAAAAAAAAATCACAATATGTTGCAACACGTCATGTATATATAGATATAGATAGATATAGAAAGATAGATATAGATATAGATAGATACACAGTATATATATATACAGTATATATATACATACTATATATATATACATATATATATATACACACACACGCACAGTATATATACTGTATTTACTGTATATACTATGTGTATATATATATACATACACACACATACACACACATATATATACACAGTATATATACACAGTATATATATACTCTAATCCCCCATTATATAATAACGTCTTTTAGTCTTATTTAAGGCTCCGCTTCTCCAGACTTGTATAAAAGAAAACAATGCCAATCCGGGGGCTTCCATTTATTAATATTTAAATTTTATACAGGTAGTTTTTGATTTACAACTGGTTACTTACTACCATTCAAAGTACAGTGGACCTCCCCAGTGCTACCTATGGCCCATTTTCAAAGTTACAATAGTGCACACACAACCCGCAATTACATGATAGCTTTTTTGGTGTTTAGTAACAGGCTCACTTTTATGGCCGCTTGTAGTTTCCCTCAGCAATATGATCACAACTTACAACATTTTTTGTCAGTTTCCAGTAAAACTCCATTGGGGAAAATGGATTAACTTAGTGACTTCTGTGTTTGTTTAATGACCACTGTGTTCGCTTCAGAACTATTGTCAAAAAGGTTGTAATTTCGAAACCAATCACATGATGCCTTGACTTATGTCCAAGCTCAATTACAGTTGTATGTCAAGGACTATCTGTACAGTCTGCTCTGATATAAACCCCACTGGATTTATGGATTGTTTGTTTATATTATTATAATTTTAGTTATCCCAGTGACCAAAGATCTCTGAGTAAAATATTTAATACTGCTAAATAATTATTCAAAACAAGATTAGTAAAATGTCTTCATTAATGTATCATCTCCTGCATTTTTGGGACATGTTCTGCTTGAAATATTCAAGGACATGATTATAATTTTGCCCACATAATTGTGATTGTCATAGGACAGTCATTTAGTATTCTGGGGTTGTTTAATTCCACTTGCCTTGCCAACAGGATTACAAGTCAGCAATAGACCAATGGATAATGGATAAGGAATGTACAGAACGTTTATACTGGTTTAAGTCTTATGCTTGTCAAAAGATTGATGCCAGAAATCTCAAACAAGTAGAACAGAATTGGTTGAAAGAGTCCCGCTAATCTGCTTTGAGTGCCACCATCCTGATCATCGAGACAAACAACACTACACAGACAAACATAAATTCATTGTCTATTTGATTTTATCCCAGTGCTAATCATGCAGCATGTTTATGGCATGATCAATAAAAATCTGTAATGTTCTGGGATTATAGAAGTAGCATCATAAAGTAAGGAGGAGTGGTCCTGGACAGTGTAATCCCCCCAATATGGAAAATCATGTTTTTTTTTCTTAATTAGTTTGTTCTATGCTTAAAATGGATCTGAAAAATTATATTTCCTATTTAGATACTTCCACTTTTGGGTTGCTCATTGAAAAGACCCTTGCAGAGTGAATGATCAGAGTCTATTTGAACGATGTACTGTGTATTTCACAAGTATTTGAGCATGGTATCCATGTAGTATCAATATAGATTTATTTGTTTGTTTGTTTATTTATTGAATTTATTTAGCTGTTCGTGTCTCCCAAAGTGGACTCTGGGCAGTGCAAAATAATAAAATTTGGTCCTGAAGATTACAATTAAAGCTAGACCATATGCATTCTTAACATGGATAGTATATAGTATATTAGATCTTTCATTTGTCTTTAATTAATTCTTTCTTCCTTTTTATTGTGTTTATTTTAATCAATGTACGGTATACAGATTCCTTTCTCACTGTTCTTTCTGTTCGTGCTGTAGTTATTTATATTCCACTATTTAATATGTTTTAACAATAGGGCTTGGTATAATGCTATTGAATTCACAAAGATACACATGACCGAGCATAAAATAGCTTCAAATATATACTAGATATTAAGCTAGTATCGTCATCATTTTAGCCATTGTCTATCCACTGCAGGATGAAGGCCTCTTCTGCATGTTTCCAACCAATATGGTCCTGAGCTTTCTTTTGCCAATTGGGCCAGTAATACCTGCTGATATCGGTGATCCACCTTGTTTTAGGTCTCTTTCGTGGCCGTTTTTTATCAAGTGGGATCCATTCTATGACTGCCTTGGTCCACCTGCCATCAGCTCTAGCATATAAACTAGTGTTATTTATCCATTTAATTCACATAGTAAACAAAATCTGTTCAGCATCGACAGATCTGATTGGAAATCTTTTGTAATGTGATTGACTAGGTGCCATCAGGTTGGTGTCAATTCTGAGCAACCACGCAGGTAGATCTTTTCCAGGAGGTTCTGTATCCAACTTGGTCCCTTAGATCTTCCAACAGTATACCCACCAAGACAGTTATTGAACCTGTCCAGTTGCTGATCATCTTCTTTCCTTCCATCTTTCCCAGCATTATTGACCTCCAGAGAACTAGACCTTCACATAATGTGTTTGAAATATAATTTAAGCCTGGTTATCTGTGCTGTGAATGAGAACATTGTGTTGATTTTTTTCTAGAATCCATATCCATTTTCCAAGCCTTTTATAGCTAGTCTACTAAGCCTTTACCTGCTGATAGGTGATCACAAAAAGGAAGAAAGATCCACCACTTCATTGTCTTCTTTGTCAATTCTAAGGCTGGTTGTTATGGCTATTTTTATTAACTTGCTCTTTTTATATTTAATCTTAGTTCCATTTTTTAAAAAGTGGGCTCCTTGACTTTCATTACTAGATCTTGCATATCACTTGCATTTTAAGCATTTAGATTAGCACATGTTACTGTCATTTCATTGTGTCATTGTTTTAACACTGTGCTTGTAGCCTATTCTTGAATTCCTCACATTTTTTAACTGTATATATTGAGATTTCAGCCAAGTGTGCCCAGGTTTAAAACATAAGAAATGTTTTCATAGCCTGGCAAAAAATAATTTCTTTATGTGTCCTAGTTTGAAGTCATACTTGTCTGTTTGATGTAAATAACAAAAGAAATGTTCTCAGCTTTGTCTAAAACAAGATTACCTTGCAGTTATTCTTAAATAACTCAGATCCCCTGTGTAACTCCCCCAGATAAGCATTCAGAAAAACACTTTGTAGCTATTCTGATAATCCTTGTTTTGTTATACATGCATAACAAAAGCATATATTAAATTTTGCTTTTGAGAGATGTCCCTAGGTCCCCTGGACTTTGACCTTTCTGAAGTCACCCTGACAGATCATATCCAGGAGTGCTGATCCACTTATTTATGGAATGTTTGCCTTTACGTTGCAATCTCAACTTGACAAGGCAATTCATAGTTCTCTGGGGCAATTGCCTTGAATGCACCGAGATTTGGTTTGTTTTTTTTTTTAAAAAAAACACCCTTATATTCATAAGTTAATGTTTATTTTTAAAAAAGATGATCACATAAGTATCGCAGCTGGGTATGCAGCGGTCAGCACTGCACTATTACTGCCAAGGTTTGTCAAAATGTGATGATGGCAGTACTACAGTCATGTCATAAAAATAGAATTAGGAACAGTATTTAGAAACCACCCCTAATGCATTCATAGATCAAATTTCAGCAAAAAAATATAAAATAAGTGTGATAACTGGAGGAAATCACCATACCCAGAAATAGGGAAAAACAATTTAAAGGAGAATCTCTGTTCTGTAGTTCCCTTAGTAAACCGACAGTTTATCAACAGTCTAGGGGTTATTGTAACATCTTACTTCCAAAAATGGTTTAATTCGTCTTTTTGAAATTCTTCCTGGATTCTCTGCAGATTTAGAAGATGTTTTATTGTCATGATTGAGACAAACAAGAGATCAATAGTTTAAATAAGTTGACTTCAAGTGATTGCATTTTAAATATGGAGTGACTTAGAAAAATTGTGTTTGTAGGGTCCAATGTGGGTTAATCACAAGGGTCAGAGGTTTAGTCTTCTGAGCTTTAGGACTTGTGCTGGAGTCCATCCTCAAGGAACTTCTCTCTCACATTCCAGTGGAGAGAAGTTCCCTGAGGATGGGCTCCAGCATGAATTCGAAAGCTCAGAAGACTAAACCTCTCATCCCGGTGACTGACCCACATTGGATCCTGGAACATTATCTGGGACACACATATTTGCCTTCATTCGTAAATGTGACACATACTGTATATTTGCCTTCATTCGTGTAACTACTCTAAAAAATATGAATCTTAATGCTTTAGCAACCTTTGAAGTTCCTGAATTTAAGAGGTAAAGCATTTGAACCACATTTTCCAATGATGATGATGATGATGATGACGACGACGACAAAGACTTCCTGTCCCTTCATCCTGTTCTTCACATTTGGCTAGGAAAACATGTATTGTATTGTTGGACAAAACTGAGACAGCTTAAAAATTGAATAGTTCCACCTTTCTTTGTTAGCAGCTGTCACATTGACTCTTTTCTCTTCTTTTTATTTTGGATATATTGGAACCCTTTTTATTATCATTCATTATTCTCAGTTCTACATTTTTACCTAATAATACCTTTCAATTCTGAGCTACCTACTGTATATGTACCCTCCCTTGATGAACTTTCCCTCTTTCCTTTTTTTAGGCCTCCCTCTGTCTGTTCAAATCTTCACAATGTAATATATGCATATATACAGAAAGCCTCTATAACCCTCTCTTTTATATAAATTCTTTTTTTTTCTGTTTCCAATGGTACTTTTAATATTGCTTCTTTAGGAACCCAGCCCAGCTTGATTTCCTTTTCACTTCAGCTTATTCTGTTAAGGAATCCAACTTACAATTGTTTATTAATATACAATTAATTCAAGTCCAGGATATTTGACCTTAGTCAGCTTCAGTTTCCTTAAAATTGAGAACTCTAGCATTACAAGATCACTATCACCAATGCTTCTACTTCTCCTTCCTCAATTAAATCTTGCCTACTTTTCAAAGATAATTGATCTTTTGGTTCATCTTTTTTCAAGAAGACACGTCCAGAATTTTATGAGGATCACACTTCGCAGAATTTGTCTTCCAACTAATATCTGAGTAATTAATATTCCATATTTTTTTAAAAAATATATAAAATAGGAAGTAATGTTGCACAGTAGAAAAAAAGTTAATCTTTTTTTCCAGCCCTAGGGTCCAAAGCTGTCCAGGCTTCCTTACACTGGCTGTTTACATAACTAAAGAGCACATAGATTACCATCTCAACAAGTTTGGCTCTGAATCTCTTTTAAAAGGAGAGAGCTAAATACATCGAAATCAAGGCCAGAAAATAATATTTTCCATCTTTGTCTTAAAAACATTATTCTTGAGCCGTGTGATTCTGATAAATTATAAGAACAGTTAACCTAGAGTAGAGAATTGCTTGGATATTGCGATAGCCAAGGAAAATATGAAGAATATTGGATGGCCTCTTGTAATAGTTCAAGTTGGACATGGATTTATTAAAGAGTTGAATGTTCAGAAACACACTTCATATGTCTAAAAAAAGGAAGTTTGTTTTATTAGTTCTTTGTCTACTATGGTGAATTCTTTGGTGAAGAAAACAAAAGTGTAGGAACAACCGTGTTTCCCTGAAAGTAAGGCCTGGTCTTATATTATTTTTGCCTCCAAAAGAGGCATGAGATCTCATTTTGGGGGGATACCTTATATTTTTCGTGACACCTGCCTTGCCTCACGGTGGTAGCACCAACAACCCCCATCCAGCAGGAGCCCGCCAGATTTTTTTTGTTTTTCGTGAGAAGCTGGAAGGTCTGACTGAATTTTTTTTAGTCCCACAACTCCGTTTCCCTGCAGCAGGAGAGAAACGCGCCAGAGCTGGAAAGCAGGTTAGTGAAGAAATGCTTTCGGGAAGAGGGAGGAGCTGGGCAGTGGTGTGCCAAACTCTACAGCAGTGCTGGGAGGAGAAGCGGCAGGAAATGGGGCTGCCATTTCCAGAACGGAGAAGGGAGACATGGGGCCCATGCAGGGCAGCAATCAAGTGCTCTTCTCTGCTCTGCATCACTGCGCAGAGCCGCTCTTCTCCCCATTCTCCACTCTCTCCATGGCGGTGATGGAGGGCTGGCAGGGAGAGATGCCAGGGGAGGCTTGTGCTGCCCGGTCATGGCGCAAGCCATGAGACGGTGGAGGAGAAGGAGGCAGCTGCTGCTGCTGGGTAGGTGATCTGTGGGTCAAAGTGTGAAGAAAGCCCCTCCAGCAGCAGTGGAGCCTTTTGCCATCACTCCCCCCTGGCTCCAAAATGGTGGAGGGGACCAGGCCTACTCTGCCCATCCTCCATAGCATGGCAGTCCAGCTCGGGAGGGGAGTGAAAGGAAAGGTCGCCGAGCAAGGAATGGCCTGGCTGGGGAGCCCTGAAGTAAGTGGGTGCGGGGCATGTGGGGCAGCTCCACCCCCTTCCCCACCTGCCTTGCCTTTTTGTGGCGGCAGCATTGCAACATGCACTCTCCTGCCCCATTGAGGCAGCGAGGTGGGATGGAGTGGGCGGGATCCTAACTAGGGCTTATTTTTGGGGTAGGGCTTATATTAGGCCCACCCACAAAAATCAGGTTAGGCCTTATTTTGGGAGTAGGTCTAATTTTCAAGGAAACTTGGAAGAAGCATAAGGTAATGACTCTTATTTCATGCACATAAAAGGACAATAAGTGGTGCATTAGTTTTTGCATTCCAAAAATATTTGCTGATCATTTCTGTTTAGATGCTAGCTTAAAAGATCCTTTCTCCTTTGATCTACCACAGCACAATTTGTATAGTAATTAGCAGTCATTTTCTGAAGTGTCCTTCCAAATGTTATGATTTCCTAATTGAAAGGTGTGGTTGGCGAAAAGTTAAAATGGCCAATGAGGAAAAAAAAACTTTCATTACTGTCAGACTTCAGTGAGACAGTTGATCTGTAAGCCAATTCACGTGATAGATGCCTATAAAACACAGTATATCTATGGAAAACTACAGATAGCAGAAGTATAAAGATTCTCTCTTGCAGGATTTTCCAATTATTTGCTGTCCTTCCACAAATCTAAACATTTTTAATATAAAAGGCACTTCCAGCCATGCCAGTGGAGGGGAAAAAATGCAATTTGGAGTGAAACTGTCTTATCAATTGCTCAAGAACAAGAGGGTCAGTCCACTGCTGGATTCAGTCAGTGTTTATTTTCAGTGTTGGGTTGGAAGAATTGTAATGCATATCTTAGCAAGTAGTCTAAGAAAGTACATTCTTTTGGAGCCTAGAAAAACAGAAGCTGAATCTGTAATCTGATGATTTATACATTCACAGTAGAGTCTCTTTCAAGTTGAGCATAACCCTTGGTGATTACATGGAAAGGTTTACCGTAAGTTGTTGTTTTTTGTTAACAATAGCGAATGTTTTTGTGGGATTTTGTTTTTAAATTTTCCACCTGGTTTGTAATTCCAGGATTTCTTGGTGATTTCTCATCAAAGTCCTATTCAGATCTTAATCTGGTTTTTGAGGATAGCTAGGTGCCGTGAGGCTATATCTTACTTCAATTATATATGACAGTGATGGCGAACCTTTTAGAGACCGAGTGCCCAAACTGCAACCCAAAACCCATTTATTTATTGCCGGGTGCCGGGTGGGCGTGGCCCACTGGGTGGGCGTGGTTGTGGTGGTCATGGCAGATTGGGTGGGTGTGGCCAAGGTGGGCGTGATCACCTCGATGTTGCTCGTGGAGAGGGACACCTGTGGGGGCAGGGTTGGGGGAGATCCAGGAGGTCTCTGCCAGGTGGGGCGGTGGGCAGGAGGCTCGTCCTGCGGGGTGAGGTGAGGCAAGGCGAGGCAGGGCAGGGGTGCCATTGTCACAGGGCAAGGTGTGGCAGGGGCAGCTGCTACTTGACACCATCGACCTCTGCACACAGAGGCCAGCGAGCGCATGGGTGCTGGGATGCATCCGGCCATGTGGGACCTTGGCAACTTAGTGTGCGGCTGGTTGAAGAGGGACGGTTGCCATCTCCAGGGCATGGCCTGTATGCCCACAGAGAGGGCTTTGAGTGCCACCTCTGGCATGCGTGCCATAGGTTCGCCACCACTGATATATGACATCAAAAGAATTCAGATATGCAATTCAAATATTTTTTTTGCTTGCCTATCTATATACTTTAAATATGTACAATAAGGTATAGGAATATTGCTAAAATATGTGATGGGGTCAATTTCTTAAGATATTGGAATTATATGAATCATGACAATCAATTTCCATATCTATAAAATTGAATGTTTATTCTGAATCCAGATTCCCTAAATCCTCATTTTCATCTGGACAGAAGAATAAAAATGAAGACATGCAAACCTAAAACTTTGTTATCAACATTGTATTTGATAAAAGTAGTACCACAAATCTGTTTTGTGCCTGGTATTTAAGCATTGACATTGCACCACAAAACTGCTTGTTCTCATTCTGTAATCTTTAGGAGTTGGTAGAATCTTTGGTGGAATCTTTCAGATTTTTTTCTGTGGGTAGATCCAGACCCATTTTGGTAACTAAATTTCTTACTCAGGAGACAAGTATTACACACACACACACACACACACACACACACACACACACTATACACACAGAGATGCTATGGCCACCCTCTTGCAGTGCCTGGAGGCTGTGGGGGGACAACAGGCTTCGACTGAACCCTGGTAAGAATGAATGGCTTTGGGTACAAGAGGCTCCAGGATCTGGGACTTTGTCATCTTTGACTCTGGCTCTGGCTCTGCCCCAGAAAGATCTGGACTGCAACTTAGGGGTTCTCCTGGACTCACAATTCCTGCCCGAGGAACAGGTGGCAGTCGTGGCTAGGAGAGCCTCTGCACAATTTTGAGTTATGCCCCAGTTGTGGGCTTTCCTGGATCAGGATTCCCTGTGCTCAGTCATTGAGAGCCTGGTCATCTCATAGTTGGACTATTGTAATACACTGTACATGGGGCTACCCTTGAAGAGTATTCAGAAGCTACAGCTGGTGCAGAGTGCAGCAGTGCAGGCAGAATGGCCCCAGTAACTCCACAGATCTGCGAGCTGCATTGGTTACCAGTCTGCTTCCGAGTGCAATTCAAGATGTTTGTGATGACCTTTAAAACCTTTTATGACATGGATCCAGGTTACTTGAGGGACCATCTCACCCCACTGAGATTGGCCGGTCCCATCGGTGCTAGCAGAGGAGGCCTGCTGTGTGTCCTGTCAGCATGAGAATTCCGGCTGGCCTTCTCTGCTGTTGCTCTTGCCCTCTGGAAGATCTTGCCCCCCCCTCCATTGTGAGGTTGGCTCCAACCTGCTTATCCTTTCGCAAGGGCCTAAAGACCTGGCTCTGTCAGCTGACTTGGGACCCTTGTGGGGGAATAGCAGAGGTTGACCAAGTAACAATTGATCCCACCTCCCCTCACTTTGTCCCTGCCCTCCCCATGTGTCTTTAGTTTTAATGTTGATTTTAATTATTCATGTTTTAAACGTACATGTATAGATACATATTTTTATGACTGTAAGCTGTCCAGAATTACCCTATGGTAGGGTGGCAAATAAAAGAAAGAGAGAGAGAGAGAGAGAGAGAGAGAGAAAGAAAAAGAAAGAAAGAAAGAAAGAAAAAGAAAGAAAGAAAGAAAGAAAGAAAGAAAGAAAGAAAGAAAGAAAAAAAAACTTTTTATGTGTCGGGGATTAGACAATTGACATCATATTTAGTTTCAATTAATCAATAGTGGAGTTCTTGGTTCTCTGTGAGCTTGGTTGTTTGTTTGAAGAATTACTCAACTAGGTAACATCATCTGCAAGCAAACAACCAAGATCAGAGAGCAACAGAAACTCTACAATTCAACCCTGAGCTACAGATATTTTCTTCTATTGGAATTAATCGATTACTATAATACCATCCTGTTAAAATTGATCAAGCTGCTAACAATAATAACATGCAAAAATAAAGATACCCTTGACTTTATTTTAAATAACATGCAGAAATATCAATCATCATACTAAAAAATCCTACTAGCCTAGGTCTATGGACCACTTCAGATCAATTTACTGTTCTGCTGTAATTTAATTTGTTTTTAAAGAAAGTTAGCTGTCCTGTGAAAGATAGTATCCCTGGGGACAAATTTTTTAAAAAACTGCATCAAATATCTAAGGATTTCTTATAAACAAAGACTTAATAATGTAAAGAAAGGTTAGCTTTTTCATTCAGATACAAATCACAGGAACCCATCCCCTTCAGCTCCTATCAACAAACACTGGTGTTCTTGAGACAATTGCTATACTTTTGGGGGAAAAAATGGAATTAAAAGCACCCAATTAAAATTGCCCAATAAACTAAATGGGCAATTATATAAGCCTTCTCTCTCAGATTGTCTAAATTTATTTTTAGTATTATTGTGCTTTTTCAACCTAAGAAGGTTTTTCTTCAATTTTCTCCATCTCTTTCCATGGCTGTTTTCACTTTCAGATCCCCCAAAACAAACTATTGCAAACATTCCTAAGAACCTGACATTCCTTGCTAACCAGACATATGACTTCCTCTGCCATCAGGTTTGCCAAAATTTTCTGTATCCAAATTGCATAAGCCAAAGCGTATAATAATTTTTCAAGCTATATTTTTATACAAATACTATATCATTTTGCTTTTCTGCCCACAAGATACACTAGACTAGATGATTAACAATATAAAATTCATAAAATAAAAATCCAGAGCTTTCAATGGAAAGAAAAGAGCCAGGCATTTTAAAGGCTTTTACATAAACTTCTGGAATCACAATCCAGTATAAACCCTTGAGAGGATTACTATTGGAGGAGGTGAAGAAAAGGAACAATAGAATCAGGGAACAAAGAGAGAAAAAGTGAGAGACAGAATTGCTTTGAGGGGTGAAAAAACTTTAAGTGGCATTTAAGAATGACATAGATTGTCTTGTTTTGAATATGTTAACATATGCAGCATGATGAAAAAACGTATTTGTGTTTAATCAGTGATATTGAGTATTCTAAGAAATTCCTGCTTGGCTGATTCACAATTTCATTGCAATTTAACTTTTGTCATTCAAATTCTCAAGTATCATCACTTTGGGATTATAGGCAAAGCAGCCTGAGGAACTGAAAATCCCTCCCACCAATTGGGCATTTCCAAGGTCAGATTTTATCTATTTATACTTTTGCATAATAGGTAACCTGTTTGTCCAGTGTAAAACAAAATGGGCCATTGCCACCTAATCCTGTTGCAAAAGATTAACAAGGCTACATATATGGAAGTTGAATGAAAGGTCAAGTCCCCACCATGTTAAACTTGAATCATGCTGGCTTCACAGACATATTCATGTAGCTTTCTTAGCAGCTATGCATTGGTTTGCCCTTCCTTCTTGACAGGGGTATTTTTATGACATCTCTGTCTAGCCCACACCTTGGTATTCTTGGGGATTTCCTATCTAAGTATGAAGCAGCCCATTCCTTCTTAGGTTTAAAGCCCAAGGTGTAGTCAGCAAGTGAGGCCAACTGTTGAGGATGGAAACTGGAATGGAAGATAATCTCCAAAATCAGAACTTATCATGGTTTCTATGGTATAAGCAACATGTGATGAGTTGATCACCAACTCATTGAATATGAAGAGGAGTTAGACAAATAAATGAATATTGGGTATTGGTTATACACTGGGGAAGAAGGATCTTAGGAAAGCAAGAAGAGTAGACTTCTAATAAGTTAGATCTCTGTTCATCCCGATATGACCCTTCTTCTGTTCTTTCTCAGGCAGAGGAATCCTGAAAACCAGTGGTTAAGATGTTAGGATAGAGTTGGAGAACTCCAGGCTAAACTTTCTCCTCAGCACTGGCAGTTCTCTGGCTAACTTAGGGTCAGTCACTCTCTTTTAGCATAACATACCTCACAAAGCTGTGGTTGTGGCAAAGGAGAGGAATCAATCATGTGCTGTGCTTAGATATAAGCCCACAATTAAACCTTAAAACCAAAAATATTAAACCATTGTCCAGAGGTTTGTCTTTCAACTTTGCTTGTGGTTGGGGAGTAACAATCTATATACACAGCTATGCATTTCTGGACTGTCGGAAGGAGGTAGTGTTTTGAAGCTTATGTTTTTACTTTCTTATGAAAGGCAAGAACTTTTCTATGCTTACCAGAGTCATCACTATTCCAGAAAGTTCTCTGATCAGATTGAGTCAGCAAATCTTCTTTGCCATAGAGTTCTTTTATCTATAAACAGAAAGAAAGAAAGAAAATAGAACTTATTGTAGAGTATTGTGACCTGAAAACATTAGAAACCCTTTCTATGAAACAAGGAAGTCTTTTAAAGAAAAAAAAGCATAGGAAGAAATAAGACCTGCATGAAATATAAACCTAATCAACCAGCATGGAAATTTTTTCCCCTATATTTCCTTCTTTGATTGATTTAAAGTTTACAGTGTTAGAAAAGAATCTTATTTCAATCTTACCAGTCTAGCTGTTTGCACATGCCTAACTGGTGTCCCTTTGGCAAATTAAAGTTCACTGTGTGGATTAAGAGAGAAGTTAGATTGCCTCCATCCTCTTTCCTTCCATGCAGCATAGATTGCTGGTTAAAATAAGTACTGTAATAAAGAGAGAGAATGGAGGCCTTTATTCAATTTCTCCTAAGATTCAGCCTAATCACCAGAGTTGGAAGGGTTGAATCCTGGTATCCCAAAGGAGAAATCCATGTTGTTAAGTAAAGATCAGAGAGCCTTACATGTAGGAAACTCCAATTATTGATTTTGTAGGGATTCATCTAATACAGCCATCTCCTAGCTTTCTAGTTGGGGTTGATGCACCACCCAGAGGGCAGCAGATTAAAAAGGCTATTTTAGTATGCATGATGTTTGTAAATACTAATGTAAAGTATGCATCCTGAACAAATGTCACATCCTGATAGTGGATGCTAGTACTAACCACAATCTTATGAGTGAATCCATAATCAAGTTATGCCTCCCAGCAACTTTTCGGTTCAAAACATTCCTGTGTGATGTTGCAGAGAATTGACTAAGCTGAAAGCAGGAGGAAGGCCTTGTTAGTTGCCTCAACATACTTCCTGCATTTACTGAGAATAGATTTTTGAATCTCCTGGGATATCACAGTGAACTATATTGGGCACACTTGTGTGAGTGAGGATGGGATCATCTTATGAATGGTGAGATGTATCCAGCATTTTATTTTGCTTTGGTGCTAGTGGTGTTTTTGATATAATACAGTCCAAGTTTGGTTCACCATCCCATCCCATCCCTCTCTCCTCCCATCTCCTCTCCCCTCCCCTCCCCTCTCACTGCAGTTTATATGACCGCCTATTTTAAACTCTGATAACTCTGACAATTAAGAAGCAATACACATAAGAAACCATACAGTAAAACCAATATAAAATAAGACCAGAAAAATTGTAATTCAATGATAACCGAGGTACAATAACCATGGCATCTCATGAACTAATTCATACATCAAAACACACATACCAAACTCCACCAACCTGGCCCTAACACCTGGGGAAAAGCCAGGGAGCTAATAGGGTTTGGCCCATCTGGCTCTTAGGAGAGAGTCCACCTTATAACTTAGACATGGCAACAGAGAAGGCCTGTTTTCCACCAGATGGGTTCTCCTGCTTTCCACCAGATGACATTGTTTTACAGAAGAGACTTGCAGCATGTCCTTCCTATCAAATAGGATAGGATAGGCAGAAACCACTGAAGAGAGATGGTGGTTCCATAAGAAACCTGGCCCTTTAAAGTGCAGTGCTATAAAGATGATAGCCAGCACCTAAAATTACACCTGGAAGCATATGGGGAGCCAGAGCAGCTCATGCAGCTCTAGCATCATATGGGCACACCTTGATGCATCCAATAATACATATGCAGTTTCATCAGGACCAGCTAAAGCTTTCCAGTGTTTTTCAAAGGGAGCATCAGGTAGAATTCACTAAGCCATTCAGGAAGTGACTAATGTCTAAGGGACTATGAACAGGTTCTCCCAATCCAGGAACTCAATTCAATCCAGAAGCGCAGATCATACATCAACTGTCTAGTGGGGAACTACCCTATTTAATGATGGATGGGAAATCTTCAGTTTTAGGAAGTCCCAAATCCCCCAATGATTCAGCCTTGCTAGAGTTGAGATATAGCTCGTTCTTCATTGTCCGGGTCTTCACCCTCTCCAGGTACTGGGAAAGAACCTTGTACAACCCAGGCCAAAGATGACACCTCATCCTGTGCTATTTAATGACCTCACTCAACAACTTCATGTGGATGTTAAGTAAGAGTGGAGTGGGAATTGAACTCTGGAGTACTGCACACTTCAGGGCTCTAAAACCTCTCCCACTCCCTCCAGGGTCCTTTGAAATTGTTAGCCTATCACCGTCTGAACAACTTTCCCCAAATAGGGAAGATTTGAAACTGGACAAAAAGTATTCAAGACTGTTGGATCCAAGAATGGCTTCTTGAAGAGCAGTTGGACTACCACCTCCTTCAAAAAGGAATGTACTTTTTCCTCCTTCAGTTTTGTCATTTAAAACACATTTGCTCCAGCAAATAGAAACCCTGTGTGGTTTTTTGTTTTTTTTATACTTCCCAAAATATTATCTAATTTTTTTAATATGGAAACAAAAGTAGAGGTAGGGATAGAGCTGCAGTGTTTAGATTAGGTTAAGTTAGTCTGGATAATCAGATGATTAAGTGTTTTCTTCTTTGTGATTGTCTGGTACACTTAAGCTCTGGCAGATTATGGCTAAAGCTGGTCAGATATTTTAAAGTGCTAGCAAGACTGGTTGATCAGAATTCCAAAACTCTGTGAGGCCTACTGTGTTATAATACATTACAAACAGAACCACCAATTTTCTAGGTTGATTCACCTTTGACCAACAGAAATACAATATAGTACAAGCTGGGACATAATCTACCCAAATGATTCTCATTTATGGAATAAGATTACCCAATGATTATTGAGTTAGTGGGATGCATTCCTTCCTGGAAAATGTTTATGAATTCATTACCACTACTAGCACATTATAATACCATACAAAAGAGTCTTTTAACTTACAAGGGGCTTTTGTTTTGGAAATTTCCTTAAAGCAATTTCCAAAAAGATGCCAAGTGTTTTATTTCACAAAACCAGATAACAATAGTCATAAAAACAGCTAACCACAAACTTCACAATTAAAGACTCCATCAGCAAACTCTATAAGGAATTACTGTACGTAGAATCCTCTCTCCTCCTGCCCGAAGGAAAACCTATAAGAAAAGGAGTATCTGTATCTTTCTGATGGAAAGTCAGAATAAAAATGTAATTAAGAAAAACCAGAGGATCACAGCAGCAGCCCAGCCATGCAAAAACAGCTGTTTTGGACAAATGGCTTGTTGGAATAATATGATCGTTGTCAGGCAATGAAATGCCAGTTGGAAACCTTGGTCTTGGCACTTAACTGACTCTTGATTAAGATAACCAAGGAAGGTTTCTTGCCAGAAAAAGAATAGAAAATGTAATGGGCATTCTACTTTGGGGTCAAAAGAACACGTAAAATCAGGTATTTTCTATTCTCTCTGCATAAGCGTTATGGCAGAAGCAACTTAAAAGAGGAACTGGAAATTTTGCTGAAGATTTTGGACCTCTATGCTTCAGCTTACAGGATTACCAAGGGTCAGTATAGTATTTACTGGGCAATTACAAAGACAATGAGGAACTGTTCAGAAGTTTTTTTTTTAAGCTGCCTTATATTATTAGACTTACCAGATAGCAGAAATATTTAATTGGAGATAAAGCAAGTAGGTACTGTATTGTCACCCCAAATTTGACTAATATTTTTCATAGCATATGTACAAAAATCTATTTCAGCTCTACAAGTAATATGCATGATTGTAATAGTTCTTTTCCAGGCCATGAAGAATAATAACAATTGAAAAATACTAAAAGTCTCATAATATAAAAACCCAGAATGCTGTTCTCATCAGGGGCAAACTATGTTATATCAAATGCAGAAAAGGGATAAGGAATAAAAAATTGATCATCTGGGTCTCCATTCAGATTCAATGGACAACTTTCTATTTAAGATCTTCCCACCAAACAATAAAGACCCTTGGCCAGTTTGGATAATCAATGTAACTGACAGCATTTGCATTTATTTGTTTGTTTGTTTGTTTGTTTATTCATTTATTTGTTTATGCATTTAATTTAAATGCTACCCTTCTCACTCTCCAAAGTGACTCTGGACAGCAGAAAAAAAATTGATACTAATATATTTGCTTTTGCATACAACAGTTGAAATAAAGTACTGGCAATATTTTGAATTCATGGATTTTCTATAAACGTTGCACACCTGTTCTAGCCAACTCTTAGATTAAACTGTTTTTCCCATTTAAATCATGCTTTAGACCTGGAATTTACCTTGCTTGTCTTGGGAATCACACTGGTCAAGAGTAGAGCAATGGGAACATAATCAAATAGGCCTCTCGCTGTTTTTTCATGATACTATTTAAGGCAACCATTTGGAAAGTCTGAGTTACAATTTAGAATTTTGCTTGTCCATCTCTGCTTCATTTTGGATGGCCAATCTCAGAAAATACTGCTTTCATAGCTCAGTAACTGTTTTTTTGTTTTGTTACAGAACTCTGCAGGATTTTGATCTTTTATCTGTGCTGTATAATGTTTAAATAAAACTGCAAAGAGTAATAATCTGAACATTTAATTTGAAAATATGAATGTATGCCCAGTCATTATCTCTCTGTCTCTTTCTCTTTTATTTAAATTCCAGTGAACAAATGCCTGAAAAAAGTAATGGACCAGATGACGACTTACAAATTGAAGTTCAGTCCATACCAAATGGAAGTGGAGTTAGTGGTTGGCTCATCTGCCATGATAAGAAATATTTAATCTAATAAAGGCGGTATTTCTCTTAAATCGATCCTTTCTAGTCTGACAGTGATCAAGCATATTTAGAACTGAAGAAGCTTCTTGGATGAGAAGCAGAAAGTCCAGTTACCTTTTGGAAAAAGCACCTTGGGAACAACCATGATCTGGATGATTGAGAATCTCCGTAGACATAGGGCATTTGTCGTTAAGAGGACGACTGACTTTAACCCTTTAAAATATTATTCATCTATGTCTTTCGGCACACCAATGTGACCCTACCTTAATGAGACAACCTTGCTTTTACTACTCATGCTCTGATAGTCTCCTGTTGGATTCAGTAATGAATATTGCTGAATGTTCAGTACAACTTATTACCTTTGAAAACAGTATGTGGGTATATGCATAATTCTCTATTTATTTATTTATTTATTTTTGTCATATTTATGTAGTGTATATCGGAGGTGGTGACCCTTTGAGAGCTGAATGCAATGAAATTTCATTTTAACGTAGGCTGATTAGTGTACATTTAAAGTGACAATGAAGTTATTATTCTATGGTAATTAGTTACAAATAGGGTTTCCAGGCTGTCAACCAGGAGTTGATAACTTGAAAATAATACAGTAGTGTTTTGACATCTATCTCAAATTTATATTCAAATCAAAGGATTGTTTTTCACCTTTAAAGGCTTAGTAGCTTAGTAGCATTTTTTTACTGCATACAGTCCTACATGGAACAATATATATTATGGAACAATCAGGAAATTAAAAAACAACAACGAGTAGATGATTTTTTTTATCTTTTCAGCTCAATGATTCAAGAAATTATAGTAAATCGCTCCTGATTTCTTGGTTAACACTTCAGCAAAACGGGCTAATGTACCTAATATGTAAGAAATAAAATAACCATTGCATTTATGCTGAGGATTCACCATGTTTACAGTTCAATAACTACTGGTTTCTTAAATTCTTCCTAACTACAGTTGGAAGTTGCGATCAAACATAGAAATACTGTAAGCATGCTAAACCCAACAGATTTCAATTGAATCTAAATTTATGCGTCTCTAAATCAAGAATATGGGCTACGGATTTTGTTCAGCCTGAAAAATGTTAATGAAATATACAAAAAAAAAATTCTACATGTATACAATTTTACAAACAAACTTTTGAAATGGTATTGTAGTTTTCATGCCTTTCATCATTTGCAACAAAACAAGAACATACCCTTTTACATTTTCGTTGACTATTTAATCACTAGAGCTAACTGACAAAATAGAAAGAATATAAATCAATGTATCAGTTTTTTAAAAAAAGACACGAAGAAACAATAGCTTTGAAATAATTGATTTGGACTATCTAAGTTGATGTAATATAATAAGGTTAATAGAATATGCCATATAATGAAAGCAGTTTTGTTTAATTAATCATAGCTCACCTCTGGAAATGAAAACCTTATAAATAATGAGTTCATACAAAACCACCATTAAATTTATAAATTCTAAAGATTTCATAATACATTTCTGTTTAACATATTAGTAGAAAGTGTTCACTTAGACAGGTATCCATGAAACATACTAAGTCATTTTTTTCAAATGGTGATTTCAAATCCTAAGACTCGGTTGTGTTCAACAGCTGAGGTTCCATCACCATTATTATCTTTTTAAGATCCTGATCAAAAATTGATATCTGGATCAGCCCTGAGCAACAATATCAAAATAAAGCTTTCAAATATGTAGGGAAGAGTAAAGTTTCTTTAATTTCAAATCTTTGTCCTGTGCCATAGATTCCTGCATTGAAATTTCTCAAAACGACTGTAAAATACTGATGGAGAATACTTCGATATTTGTGGAAATATTGTTTTTGAGAAACATGTGAAAACAGAACTTAATGATTCCATATTAATTTAATGTTATATAATGTTTAGCCAAATAATCAAAATCCTATAGGATGTCTTCAGATCAGACATACATTCCATTTGGCAAACATCTTCTGTAACTTTAATTGGAAATGTGTTTCTTGATGCATCTGAAAGAGTAAGTATGCATTATATACTAAGAACAGGGTAATTTTGACGTAATAAATTCACTGTCAAAAAGACTGAAAATGTCCTAACTGTACTTACATCTGCAATATTTCTTGACATTTGTTGAGATACGGTAGTGGTATGTCTGGTCTGGCTATCTAAAGTCAGTCTCTTTGCTAGCAATCAATGATCTTTACTTGTTTATGCTTACATTTGCTTAACCAGATCAATGTTCTCTTCTTCTCCACTTGGAAAAAAGTAACAATCACATTTATACCAGTACAATTTGATGCAGGATGATTCTGTGCAACTTATCCAATTCAAAACTGGCTTATAAATGATTGGGTACAAGTCACTGTTTATTTATATAATAAGCAACTGACCTACCATGTCTCCAATTTGAGTCATGCAACAGATTTATAGACTCCCCTTAATGTGTCATTTGTTCTGCTATTTACTACTTGCAGAGAGGAGGAGGAGCAGCAGCTGTGTACTGTAGAGTTTTATGTTGTTGATCAGACTCTCACATAATTTTATCCTACCAGTTTGCAGGCTGCCCCCCTTTGTCATTCCCTGTTTGATCACTCTTTTATGCTCTACTGTTTGGATAGATAAATATTATCCTCAATAACATGTCAGTCCATTATAAAGCCATGAAGGCATATCCTTAGCTTAAAATAAACCTCAGAATGCACATCTTGCTTCCCCAGTTGATTCTTCTGCTCCCAATTGATCCAACTATGCAAATAAAGAAAATTAAAAGTCATTTTTTTCCTTTTCAATTTGGGTCATTTTTTTCCCTTTTCATTTAAATTCAACACTTATTTAAATGGTGTTATATCCAGGATTGATTGCTACCATGACTTGTACAGTACAATGACTTGATAATAACCAAAAACTGATGCTGAATGTGGAGTTACGGAATCTAATAGCCTTTATCAAGGACTCCTCCTCAGCTGCGACTAGTATCAAGATTTTAATTCAGACTTTTATTTTTTATCATCTAAATCAGGGGTAGGCAACCTCAGCTCTTTTATGACTCATGGACTTCAACTCCCAGAATTCCTGAGTCAGCTATGCTGACTCAGGAATTCTGGGAGTTGAGGTCCATGAGTCATAAAAGAGCCGAGGTTGCCTAACCCTGATCTAAATTATGAATGGCAAGAAGACCTGCTTTCTCTGTTTTTACAAAATCCGCCAAAATGATAAGCCCATCTTTAAATGCCTCTCTAGAGTTCATTTCCTTCTGGAAGGTCTTTGGTGAGCTACTAGAAAGCATAGGTTTTAGACTTGAGACAGTTTCGGTTATGGGTTTAGTCTGAATATTTTAAGGATTCGTTTTAAAAAAGTATTTTAATTTTATCTGGGCTATGTGAAAAATAGTAATATTTAAAATAAAGAAAAAAAACATTCCTTAACTACAAGGTAGGACTCATTTAAAAACAGTAATTGGGACTGCAATTTCCATTGCTTAGCAATGTGATTGCAAAGTGCAATATCACATAATCACATTGCTTAATGACAACAATCCTGGGAGTCCCTGTTGCTGTTGTTAACTGAGGATTGTGGGTCATTAAGTGAGGACCTCACATGGCTGGGACTTGCAACCTCCTGCCAGCGTCCAACAAGCGAAGTCAATGGGGAAGACTTGAGAAAGTTGCAAGTCCCAGTCATGACAAGCCTTTCCTTAGGCAACTCAGCCTGGTGGGCAGGTGAGTGCTGCTTAGTCTGGGTAGGCAGGGGGCAGGTGCTGTGGATGAATGCAGGCATGACTGTGGAGGAGGTGGCTGTAGCAAGGCCCAATCACAGGTGGGATGGATGCTGTGGCCCAGTGCAAGTGCAGCTGCAAGGGTGCTGTGAGATGGAACAAGGATGGTCATGTGTGCACATATGCGTTATGGAGTGTGGGCAGAGGGGTGCAGCAGGCTAGAGATCCTCAGGATCTTGTACTCTATGGAAGGATTCCTCAGGAGAAAAAGGACTGACTTGCAACCTTGCCTGTTGGTTTCCCCATTGACTTTGTTTGTGGGAAGCCACCAGGGAACCTTACAAATGGTGATCACATAACCATGGGACACTGCAACTATCTTAAGTGCTTGAATCAAGGTCACATAACTGCAGGGATGCTGCGACAGCCACAACTTGAGGACCAGTTGTAAGTACCACTTATTCAGTGCCATTAAAGAACCAAAATCTATCTGCAGTCCAGTGCAGATGTGGGATGCAAACATACACGCGTGAAAGTTTTCATAAACAAGTAAGCAAAAGCTCTTGATCTTTCTAGCAATTATTCTGTCTTTCAGCCTGTTTTTCAGTCTATTTTGCAATGTGATTGGATCAGAGACTGAGATGAATACAAGCTGAGAGGACAGAACAGTGAATTCCGCTTTTAAGACTTACTTGAGAGCAGAATCATCCCAAGAGGGAAGGCTGCCGTAGAGGAGGCAATACTAGATTACATTCTATGGCCAAACAAAACAAACAAAACACTATATACATATATTTCTTCCCCATTATACCTCCCCAGAGGCAAAGACTTGATCATTCTTGATTCTGTTGAAATCAAATTAGCACAATGTTTATATCAACTGTCAGCCTAGTTGTTGAGAAGGGACCATTTAGGAAATAACTTGAAACTGTAACTGCAAAACTGTATTTTCCATTTCAGAGTGTTGGTCTGCCAAGTTAAACGATGACTTAAAGGCTTTTGCCAAGTCAGATAAACATAACACTTTGCACGCCAGTTGCTATTGGACTTAACACTGAAGAACACTGAAAATGGCAAATTCTAATTGCTTCTCTAACAGCATGTTAACTTTTCAGAAGAAATAGCTAAACTCTGCAATGGAGCAAATGAGCAGAAATGTAACCCATTTTCTAAGGCAGAAGGGAAAAGGAGGAAAGAAAAATTGCAAATAATGTAAAATTAAAGAGCTGCCAGAATTTTCAGTGCGTGAAGGATATCTATATCTTAAGCCACAATATCCGTTTCACAAATTTACCAAGCCTAGCCAAAATTATCCTCATGCTTTTCTCAAGAAAAACTCAGGTGTCAGGTTTTATTGATTTATCTGTTTACATATTTTTCCCATGTGTATTCAGCTACTCATTTAGGACAGAAAGGAATGATCCGAAGGCAGTGGAACCTGTGTCAATTCTGAATCCCATTTGTTCATTCCCCCCCCCCAGTATCCTCAGATCAGAAACTCCAAAATTTAGAGCATCAAATGGTGATGGTATCATTTGCCATCATTTTTTTTGGTATAGATTTTATTAGTTTTTATAGGGTTAGGAATAAGGTGGGGTCGGGGTTGGGATTTGGGTTAGGGTTAGGATTAGGGTTGGGGTTTTTGCAAATAACATTCTCAATATTTAGCAAATAGCATAATGTCTGGGTTCATGTGTTTAACAAACAATAATAGACAATAGTTAATTATCATAAACAATATGTTAATTAATCACTCAATAGCCTTCTTCTTGCTAATATATATTCAAAATTACATATCACATTCCTTTCTCTCTAACTTGTTTTTCTAGCAATTGATAGAAATTATCCCATGTTCTAAAGTACACTCAGTCTTCTTTCTCTTTTACCTTTAAAGTCAATCTATCCATTTCTGCACACTCTAGAATTTTCTTAATTAGTACTTCTTCAGCTGGTAAATGTTCATTTTTCCAATGTTGGGCAAATACAATTCTTGCTGCTGCTAGTACGTGTACTATTAAATATCTGCAATCTTTCTCATAATTAGCTCCTATTATTCCTAACAAAAATAATTCTGGTTTAAAGTCTATTTGTTTTTTAGTCATTTTCTCCAACCATAAATGTATTTTAACCCAAAATCTTTTTGCTTTAGGGCATGTCCACCAGATATGATAATAAGTACCTGGTCTTTGTTTGCATTTCCAACAGTTGTTTGAAGTATTTTTAAACATTTTTGCTAATCTCACTGGTGTCATATGCCATCTGTAAAACATTTTATATAAGTTTTCTTTATATGCCACTGCTTTAATTAATTTAATATTTCTTTCCCATAACTTTTGCCAATCTTCTGATTCTATATTATATCCAAAGTTCTTTGCCCATATTATCATTGTTTCTTTTACTTGTTCTTCCTCCATCTTTAAGCTTAACAGAAATCTATAGAGTTTCTTAATACATTTTTCATCTGTTTTTAGCAGTATCTGATCAAATTCTGTCTGTTCTTTATAAAATCCCATTGTTTTAACATCTTTTTCATATGTCGTTTGGATTTGCAGATATGGCCACCATGCTAGATCAATACCTTGTTCTTGTAAATCTTGTCTGTCTTTCAATTTTTCTTCATTGTCCAAAATATCTTTATAAGTCACAACTTTATCGTAGTTAATTAAATATGGGTAAGCAAAAGCTTCCATTGTTGAAAACCATTCAGGTAACTTAATATAATTTTTTTCTTTTGTTTTTTCACATTCTGAAAGAAGTGCATTCCTTATAAAATGGTTTTGAAAGTATCTATGTATTTTATTCTTCCCATACCACAGAAAGGCATGCCAACCAATTTGTAGGTCATGCTCCCCTAGATACAATAGGCTTTTGTCTCTAAGCATTATCCATTCTTTAAGCCATGTTAAAATAGATGCTTGGTAGTATAATCTCCAGTCTGGCAGTCCAAATCCTCCACTTTCTTTCGCTTCTTGTAGAATTTTCACTCTAATTCTAGCTTTTTTTCCTTGCCAGATAAATTTCAATATTATTGTATTTAGTTCATCAAAAAAGACTTTTCCCAGCCTTACAGGAATTGTTTGAAATAAAAAGAGTATTTTTGGTAAGATATTCATTTTCACTGTTGCTATTCTCCCCAACATTGAAAGTTGGAAGTTTTTCCACTTTTCCAAATCCAATTTTATTTCTTTTAGCAGTCTTACATAGTTATCTTCTTTTATTGCTACACATCTTGCTGTTAGATAAATTCCCAAATATTTAACTTTTTTAACTATTTGAAGATTTGGGGTTTTTTTGTTAGTTGATTTTTTTTGTTTTTCTGTTAGATTCTTTGTTAGCACTTTAGTCTTTTCTCTTATTGTCAACCCTGCCACTTCTCCAAATTTTTCTATTTTCTCCAGAAGTTTGGTGCTTGTTTCCAATGGATCTTCCAATATGAAAGCCAAATCATCTGCAAATGCTTGTATTTTATATTTTTCATCTTTTATCTCCAGTCCTTTAATTTCTATATCTTGTCTAATGTTTCTATTCAGTACTTCCAATGTTAGTATAAATAGTAATGGAGGTAGTGGGCATCCCTGTCTTGTGCCCTTTTTAATATTGAAGTTTTCTTTTTAATATTGAAGTTTTCTCCATTTACAATTATTTTGGCTGTTTGTTTACAATAAATTGTTTTGATTACATTTATAAAGTTTTTTCCAAAGTCCATTTCTGCAAATTGCTGAAACATAAATTGCCAGTTTACATTGTCAAACGCTTTCTGTGCATCAAGGAATATTAAAGCCACTTGTTTCCCTGAATGAATTTCATAGTACTCTAACACATCAAGAATCATTCTTAAATTATTTTTTATCTGTCTTTTAGGTAGGAAACCATTTTGGTCTGTATGTATAAATTTGATCAAAAATTTCTTTAGTCTTTCTGCCATTACTGAGGCGAAGATTTTGTAACCTACATTTAATAGTGATATTGGTCTATAATTTTTTTATTTGTGTTAAATCAGAGTCTTCTTTGGGTATTAAAGTAATGTTGGCTTCAGTCCATGTATTTGGTATTTTAGCCTCCAGGAGAATTTCAGTACACAATTCTTTCAGGATCGGACTTAATACATCTTGTAGTGATTTATAAAACTCTGCAGGTAATCCATCTGGGCCAGGAGTCTTATCCTTTTTTTGCCTTTTTATAGCCTCTATAATCTCCATCACTGATATTTTTCCATTTAATATTCACATAGGAGTTGTAGAGGTTGTCGTGGATTTAGAACCACAAATAGAATTGAAATTTTGATCCTAAGTCAGGGCAGTTGATAAGCTGGTCACTATGTGACCTGACTTGATTTTACAATTGTTTTACAACAGTTGTAAAGCAAGACATCACAGTCATGAAGCAAGCCTTGAGGTCATTAAGTGAATCCAGCATATGCAATGGCTCTTTTCTACCAGAAAATGTAAAAAAGAAAAGTGACTAATTGCAATTTGTGACTACGGGATGGTACAACCACTTGCAAATACAAGCTGGTGGCCAAGTTGCCTAAATGTGGTCATGTGACTGTGGGGGTGGAGCAATGTGAATTTTTTTGATATCAGAAATGCTTTAGGGACTGTATGTAAAGCACTTTTTCTGAAACTTCTGTTAAAAATAAAGATGACATGGATTAAACTTGCAGTCCTCTATATACTGTGTAAATTCTCTACCATTTGTTTGGCCTTTCTGCATGTTTAGTGGCTTTTTTTAAAAGATGACTCTAAGTAAATTAAATTAGTTTAGATGACTTGGGGTCTACTTTCGTGTAGTTGTGTACATGAATAAGCTATTAAACATGTATCTGCATCATTTAATAAAATAACTTTTGAATCTATGGAGAAAACATTTGGAGCTGATTGTTGAAATTTTTAGTTTTTCTGAAACACTAAAATCAGGAATTTGCCCTTTTTCCTGTTTCTTTTTTGATATAAGCATATCACATGGCTATAATTTTGCTAATCACACTCCTAAGGTAAGTAAACAAACACACAAAGAAACAAGACAGTTAATTTTGGCTGAGAAAATCTTCCTGAAGGGCTTAAGCATTTCCATGCTAATCTAAGAGTTGTGTAACCTGTTGTTAGAGAAGGAAAACATCACCCATATTAAGTTAAATGAAAACTGGTCTTCAAACTTGTTTTGTTAGCTCTTTCAAAGCTAGATTACTCACAGTAGCCTCTATTATATAATAATGCATAATTTCCTCTGTTTTGAAATACGTCAAAACAAAGTGCAGAATTAAGTATAACCTTCATTGACTAAGTTTACGTAAAGTCAGAAGTCAAGTGGATAAAAAAATAATCATGTAATATTCCTTAGCTTGGTCAAAAATTCCCAGTAGACTGTGAAACAGTATTTCCTTATTCACTTACAACTGGCTGTTTTATCTTCCAAAATTCTGTGTAACATGTCCTCTGTCTGTCTGACCATTCATTCCTCCAAATCCATTCCATGTACCCATGCCAGAATTTTAGGGCTAAATTAACAAAAATCAAGGTGATATAGCAGGTGTCCAAAAGATTAAGATGGTTCAGGAATTGATGGCATAGGAAGGATTTCTGCAATACTGTCCTGACATTTTCTCTTATACCGTGTTTCCCCGAATATAAGACCCAATTGGAAAATAAGCCCTAGCATGATTTTTCAGGACACTCATAATAATAAGCCCCATCCCCAAAATGAGCCCCAGTTAAGATCATCAGCCAAATGGATGTATTTAGTACCGTATTTTCCCGAAAATAAGACCTAACTGGAAAATAAGACCTAATGCGTCTTTTGGAGCAAAAATTAATATAAGACCCAGTCATATTTTCAGGGAAACATGGTATCTTCATTTCAAATGTACATTCTGTTTTAGGGCACAATTAGAAGTCCTAAGAGCAAATGATATGTCTTTAGTGTATCAACATTACTAATATTCAGATGCAGCAGTGAAGATTCAGATATCTGGCAAAAAAAAGATCATCCCTAGTACACCTTGGTTAATGCTCAGAGACCCCTGAAAAGTGCATAGGCCCTTGGGTATCTGTGGGAGGTCAAAAGCCTTTGTGATTTGGCATTCGGGTACACAACCTGCCTGGCCTGTGTATCCTGGGAGACGTTTCCACTGATTACTCATTTCCCCATATTTGGCTCATAAGCACTGCTTTTCAGAGACAATGCCTATGTTATGAAATAGCCTCTCCTTGGAAATCATGTTGCTATTATTATTATTATGGTCCATCACATAGAAAGCCAGATGTTCAGACTGGATTTGGCATTTTTATCCAACTATCAAGTCCTTCCCAAGGACCTGGGATAGGCAGATGTTGACATTTGATGGTGTTACAGGTATTGTCACAGGACGTAAGCTGTTCCAAGTAAAGCTGCCATTTCCAATTGACTGATGATGAATTTGTCAATGCGGGTGGTGTTCAAAATGTTTTGGGATTGCACCCAACTTCATCTGTTACTATTGGTACTATCCTTGCTTTCTTTTGCTACAGTTGTTCAATTTCTATTTGCAGATCTTTGTATGTTGCTATCTCCTCCAGTTCCTTCTTTTCTATTTTGTTGTCTTCAGGTACTGCCATGCCAACTATTATATTTTTATCCTGCTTTTTTATATATAACTCAAGGCATACTTAATACTCCTACCTCCTATCATCCTCACAACAACAACCATGTGTAATGGGTTGGACTGAGAAAGAGTGACTAGCCCAAAGTCACCTAGCCATCTTTCATCCCTAAGGCGGGTCCATATCTCACACTCTCCTGGGTTCTAGGTAACCACCAACTTGGCTCACCTTCCAGATTATTGAAAATCAAATTATTTCAGAGGACCTCTTATGAGTGATGGGATGTCTATGGGTTACCAATGTTCATAAATTATATTCTTAGGTTCTTATCGAATGATTTAAGTTCTTGCCAGTGATGTTTTAGTAAGGATGGTTGCTATTTTATATTCTTAAATAATGTAAACTACTGAGGGTCTGGGACTGCCACAAGTTGTGTTGGTGTCATTTGTGTGATGGCATCATTTATTTATTTATGAAATATATATAATCGGTCCTTGCGTGTCAAGAGTCTGTCTTCATCCTTGCCTATTGATCTTCCATAAGTAAATTGTACATGCTTTAAAAATGGGTATTTTTGTTGTCTTTTGTTGCCTTTTCAAACTGTGGCAAGATTATAAAGTTTTATTTCTGGTTTATACATCCTTATTCTAATTCAAATCCTCTTTGCTATCTACAGTACAGGGAAAGAAATTTGAGGAACAAATCACATTGTGCTAAAACTTTTCCATGGGCACACAAGCATAATAAAAACCAGTTATTGCAGTGCTTTTGTATAACTTGCACAAGAATGCCTACACTTGCTGTCAGCATAATGTTACACAAGTGAATTTTTATTTCTTTAATTAATTTTGTAAAATTCCATATTAGTAAGAAAAGTTACTGTTAGAGTCCAGCTTTTGAAGAATAATTAGATGATATAACTCCACATTTTTATGGTCTCTCCTGCTCTTTCTTCTCCTTCCATGACTTTAATTTATTGTCAGACTACCCACCGAAGCCCAAACAGCTCAGCTATTTTGAGATTTGTCCATTTAGCACTTTATTTGATGACTTCTTCACGGTGTGAACAAGGTGTGCTGTCTGAGAAACCTGAATTTAGACTCCAGAATGCACACATAGAAAAAAAAGTGCATTTGGATATTAATTATTACAAGTAAATGTTCATTGATCCATTGCATTCTATTCCTATAATAAGATTACTGTAACTATAGAACATCCGTTCAGAAATAAGTTTTGTCAAGCAGAACATATTACCAAGAAATCTGTGTAGGGATACAGCCTTAATTCATGGAGTCATACAGTTGGAAGGGGCTTTATTGTTCATCTAGTTCAGGGGTAGGCAACCTTGGCTCTTTTATGACTCGTGGACTTCAACTCCCAGAATTCCTGAGCCAGCCATGCTGGCTCAGGAATTCTGGGAGTTGAAGTCCACCAGTCATAAAAGAGCCAAGGTTGCCTACCCTGATCTAGTTAAACCTACTTCTCAACATAGGATCCTCTAAAACAGGGGTTCCCAACCAGGGGTGCTCGCACCCCCTAGGGTGGGAGACAATATTCCAGGGGGTACGAAAACTTGGGTTTTCAGATTTATAGTGTACATGCATAATTCGTTGCCGTTATTTCAAACTTTTGTAAGGGGTGCGAGAATATATCAGAAGCGTTCTAGGGTTGTGGGGTATAGAAAAGGTTGGGAGCCACTGCTCTAAAAGATCTCTGACAAATGACCATCAACTTCTGATGAGAAAAAAGATAAAGTTTTCCTTTGTCCAACGATGTCCGACTCTAGGGAGTGGTGCTCATGTCCGTTTCTTAGCCAAGGGAGTCAGAATTGTCCAAAGACATTTCCATGGTCATGTGGCCAGCATGACTACACACCAAGGCACACGGAATGCTGTTATGTTCCCACCGAAGTGGAACCTATTTATCAACTCACATTTGCATGCTTTCAAATGGCTAGGCAGGCAGGAGCTGGAAAAAGTAATGGGAGGTCACTCTGTAACATGATGCTCGGGTCTCAAACCCTGACTGACAAGCTCAACATCTTTAGCCACTGAGCCATCGAACCCCTATATAAGGAAAGGAAGTCTCATTACTGTACATTATGAGGCAATCTGCTCCACTGACACCTCATACAGTCAAGACGTTCCTTCTGATGTCTAACATAAATCACTAGTAGATTGAATATATTGTTTTTGGTTTTGCCCTCTGGGGCTACAGCCTTTCTCCCATACAACAACTTTTCAAATGTTTGAAACTTGCTTTCATGTTGTCTCTTCTGTTAAACAACCAGATCCTTTGATTGTCCCTCAAAAAGCTTGATCTCCAGATCTCTCACCATCTTGACAACCATCCTCTGAACTTGCTCCAATTTGTCCTTCCAGTTTTAAAGCTGGGGAGTCCAGAACTGGAGTCAATCTTGTAAGTGAGATCTGACCGGGACAAATAAATGTAGTACTGTGTTATTATAGTCTGTGAACTGGATTCTATGTTCCTGTTAATACAGCCAAAGATAGCATTTGTTTTTTCAGCAGCTGGGTCATGCTGTTGGCTCATATACAAAAAATTGTATATGGACAGGATAGAACCCTATGACTCTAAACTGGGGCCATTAATGAACCTTCTTTGGGTGTACCCTGGCCCTGGATACTTAAGGTTATTGAAATTAGCTAAGCTTACGTGTATGTGTATACCTTCAAGTCAATCTTGACTACTGCCAACTACGGGACATGACCCTGGAGTAAACATTTTCAGATGTAGTTTGTCCTTGCCTTCTTCATAAGGCTGAGAAAGAGCAAAACAGCCAATGTCACCCAGCTAGCTTTCTGCCTAAGGCAAGGCTAGAACTCATAGCTTCCCATCTTCTAGCTGGGCGTATCTAACCATCACTGGACACCAAACTGGCTCTCAAATACTTTTTTAGGCTTTCCTTTTCTATCCTAAGCTGCAGTTTCTTCTTTCCTCCAGGAGTGTATATTGTGATAATGACCAGCTAGATTTCCATCACCCTTCTAAGAGAAGACAGATATAAAATACAAGTTCTGCCTTTTCGCCATTCCCCATTGCCAATTCACCACTTTCTTCTTTTAACACAGAGGTCCCCAACCTTTTGGGCATCAGGGACCGGTTCCATGGAGAGAGGTTTTTCCATGGACCAGAGAATGCATGGTTTTGTGTGCTGCCTGCATTCCACGGATGGGGCTTTGCTTGTTTGTGTAGACCGGTTGCTGGCATGCCATGGACCAGTACTGGTCCATGGGCTGGGGGTTGGGGACCCCTGTTTTAACACACCTGCATGTTCTCAGTTTTCCTTTTGTTTCTAATGTATTCATATAACTCTTTTTTGTGTTTTGTATCTCTTGGTAGTCTCAACTCATCTAAACTTTAACTTCCCTGATCCAGTTCTTATGTTTCTGGAGACTATTGTTTCTTCTTTGCTTATGTGCTCCTCCTTCCATTTCTTGTATATGTCTCTATTTCTGCTGAGTATTTTAGAAAGCTGTATTGTATCCATGATGGTTTTTTGAAATATCTCAAATTTTCCATTCCTTCAGAAATGGTGATTGTGCTTTCATTAGCTTATTTTATAGAACCTTCCATCACTTCCAGACACTTTTCTCCTCTAGGATCACTAGATCTGACCTACCTTCCCTTGGATCTCACCAAAATTTACTCTTCTGGAATCCCATATATAGGCCTGATTCTTTTCAATTCCTCCCTCTGGATATCATGAATTCAGTGATAATGTTTGCTTTCCCCCGAGGTACCCATCACCTTCCTTTCTTGAACAAATTCCTTCCATTCGGTAAGGATTTAGTCCAGATAGCAGACCCTCTTGTCTTTCTTTTACTTTCTGATAGACAAAATTATCAGCAAGAAAGGGCAAACATTTGTTGGATCTCTGATTCTTGGCACAATTATATTCCCAACCGATGTCAGATTAATTTGGACTCCCATTATCACTGTTTCATGAAAGACTTACCATCTGATGTAGAAAGGCTTTATCCATTTCTTCTGCACTTCATAATAAGCTCACATAATGGCATCATGTTAGTTTTTCTCCTTTTATTTTTCCTCAACACATTCAAAAAAAAACCTCCATGCTGCAATTCCTGAAATTCTGTGCAAAGATAGTTTTTTTTTTCTTTACATAAAATGAAACATTCTCACACTTTCTGTTGAGTCTATTCATTCCAAATAGGTTGGAGCTTTCCAAGGTTATTTGCCAGCCATGACTATCACCCTACCCAGTTTGAATGACACATCTCTGAAATCTCTGAACTTCCACTGGATTCTAGCTAGGCCAACATTAGGCTTACACATCACATTCATTTTTTGTGACATGGCCAGTGGTGCAATTAGAGAATTTCAAGTTCTGTATTTAAGCCCCTTCTTAATTTTCAATGGAAATGTGTATTTTATTACATACCATTCAAATAGTCCTAGGTCAGTCAGCTAAGCTTTGGAGACTTTCTTTCATTTTGCTCAGGGAGACCTGGACTCCTGCTGCAAAGCTCTTCCTTGAGGCCTCAGGAATATACAATCACTTGTTTTCTGGCAATTCACTATACCAGTTTCACCATTAATAATGTTGTGATGGCTATATTCCATATTTTATGAAAGCATGGACCAGCATGAATAGCTCAAACGGAATAGTTCCATTTTCATACTGAAGATATTCATATTCCGAATATCAGAATAATGCTGCTGGATCAGACCGAGGGCCACCTTATTTCAATCATTGGCCAACCAGATTCCTTTGGGGAGCTGTAAACATAATTAAAAGTGTATCCCTCTCTCACCATTAATTCCTTGGAACTGGTCTTTGGAAGCATGGGGCCTCAGGACCTGGAGTTACATTAGATCTTCAAAAATAAAAATCTTGATAGATCTTATACCCCCTTGAATTTCCCTAATCATCTTTAAAGTCATCAAAGTTGGAAGGCAAATTTCCTACAGCTCCTTGGAATGGAGTAATGCTGCTAGGCCCTATGACACATGATTAAAATTGCTTGGAGAATGAATCTCAGATGCCACAAAATCTGGATGTAAATTATTCTTCTGACAATACATTGCACCAAATAATAGTTTTCTTAATCATGCTTGGATGAATAAGTTATGGTTGGCCTAGTTTAATATAAAGTTTAGCCAGTTACCCTGGTTTATTGACTACAACTGCTGGTTTAAATACAAACACATTTAGCCAAACAACTGCCCACATTAGTACAAACTATGAACGTACATATGGAGAAGGGGGGAAGGGATTCACGTTGCTTTCAGTTTCCATGTTCCTATTAAGACCACAAGCAAGGCTTTAAACCAGATCACAGTATTTACTGTATTCATTCTTTCTATTTTTTAAAAAAAAATTAATAATTTTTTATTAATAATACAAAATTAAAAACACATTGGACATAGATATGACATCACTGGTTCCATACATCTTCTGACAATACTGTTGTCTCTTCTATCTCTTAACATTTCTCCAGAATCTCAGGCAGGATCTTTCACATGAACTGTCAGGAGCCCTTTCACACAATACAAACAGAAAAGTGCTACACTGTTTGGGTCAAGAGATGGCAAGATATGGGGAAGCTGAAAGAACATGTTCTTCCACCCGGCATTGTCTTTCAAGGTAGAGTTTCGTGAGAAACTCAACCCACTTTTGAAAGATCTCCCTCACTCTTGCATAAGGGAGCTACAGCTCCATTCCCATCCCCGTAAGTTTACTATGTTCCTTTATGATTACGTTCTGATAATAAAATGTAGACGTCAACACTTGCTGAAGAAATATCTGTTTCAGAGGCCCCTTTGGGGGCTTTTGAAGCAAGGGCCCTTTCCTGCATTGTTCCTAAATTATGAAATGCACTGTCTCAGGAGGTGCATTAGGCCTCTTCCTCACTCAGACTGGCTTTCAAAGAGAAGCAACGTAGTGTTTCTTTTGCCAGCTTTTAATTGCTAATTATTTTAGTACTGGTTTTTAGTATGTATTTTGAAGCTCGGGGTGCTTTAGTTGTATGGTACTTAGCTACCACACATGTCTGGCTGAATAGAAAGGTAGCGTATAAACTGAATATTTAAAACAGACAAATATGTGAGCGTTTCTTAGGGTGGGAAATCTAAGTACAGCCACCGATCGCTAATATACAAGAAAGGAGTCTGCTTACATTGCAGCTTCGGGGTCCTTCCCAGGAGCAGGATTCAGAGTCCTGAGGGATGATCCCTTTTGGAAACGTGTGATCACTGAAGCACATCTGGCAAAATGGCACTTCAATGTCAGGCTCCCCCTGAGGTATGTGCATCACAGTGGCGCCCGGATATTTGAGGCTGCTTGTCTGATGTTTTTCCATGCTGACCATTGGGCTCTTGATCCATCTTCGTACCTGTAAATATAAAACAAAACCCGTAAATATAAAGACTGTAAAGATAAAAGCTTTCTTGGATATTTTCTATTATTGCCTTTTCCTCATGGAAATCTAACAGTCACGACAAACAAGATGGGGATGTAAGCTTCAAAGAAAATAATAACAGAAGCATTCGCAGTGTTTTTCAACCTTGACAATTTTAAGGCATGTGGACTTCAACTCCCAGAATTCCACAGCCAGCATTGCTGGCTGTGGAATTCTGGGAGTTGAAGTCCACATGCCTTAAAATTGTCAAGGTTGAGAAACACTGCGTAGATTCAGTGTGATACATTTTGGAAGTACCTGTTCATTTTTTGGCTCAGCGGATTTTATTTTATTCTGCTCATAGCTGGACTGTCATGCTGATTTACCTTCTCATTACTTTCTGTTACATGGATTGGAGCATAATGGAAATATGTTGGCGGGATTTGAAAGAGTCAATTCTGAGCTTCTAGTGAAGCATCCCCATCCATATCTGTGAGGCTTTAGGTCTCATAATTCCCAGCCAGCATAATCACTGGCTAAGGTGACTGGGGATAGTAGATATTGTGTTAGCCACAGACACAAGCACATTGTAGAAACTTGTCTTCATCTCTTTATCTTTTTCCCTTCTATCTCCAACTGCTTCCGGCTTGAAGAAACTCTGGCATGCTATTCATAATTTTTTAAAAAATTTTTAAACAATATTATATCAGAAAGATGTCTTCTCTTTTATCTCCATATATTTGTTTGTGTGTGTCTTTCTTTGTGCCTTACACACCCTTTAATCAATGTTCATCCTATGGACTGGTGTCGACCTACTAAGTGTTTTATTTTTCCATAGAAAAGTAAAGACAGCCAATGATTCATTCTCAAGACACTGAAGTGATGCACATAACCAAGCTGAATTGTTTATTAAGTGTGCGTTAGTATTTGTGCATGATTTTAAAATTGCAGTAGGGGATGACGGAAGAGGAGGGCAAGACCATGCTGTGCAGAGCAGGGGTTAAACCCTTCCCTTGTTGCAGTGAAGATAAATATTTATTGCTCTTCTCCCAGAAGACAGGGTGCAGTTGGATGTATCTGTACATGGGGATGGATCTTAAACTATATTACAGGGTTGCTAAGCTGAGGAAGAAAGCACTTGATGACTAATTAATTACAGTAACACAAGATGGTTTGACCAATTCACCATGCAACTTCCTGTACCACACATGGTGTCACTCAGCAGAGCTTTTGGGATGGCTTTTGTTTATATGTACTGGAGTATAGCCAGGCTTGTGCTCTGAATGAAGCAATTAACCATTTCATGAATCATCCTGTGTGTTGTACAAACCCTGAGAGTCAACCTGGCATCTGGTTGCCAAGGATGCATGGTAAACAGCTACTATAAAATACAGACTCAAACGGTGACTGATGAGTTACTCAAATCACATTTATAGGGCTGTGGGGTTTTTTAATCACATAAACAAACCTCTCTATGGACACAAAACAAATAAAGAGCATGCTTGTCATTTTTCCATGCTTTCTATGTTTGTATTTCCCCCTCTGGAATCCCCAGTGTCTGCTGATTAGTTTAAAACTGGGCACCTTTGATGTTTCTTTGAGACCTCTGTTCTTCTCAATCCTTCAGAATCTCAGAGCATTTGCAGATGGGTACATGACTCAGATCTTGTCTATATTTTCCAACAGAGCAAATAAATTTCTTTGTTTTTTTTAACTTTTCCCTCTCTCTCTCTCTCTCTCTCTCTCTCTCTCTCTCTCTCTCTCTCTCTCTCTCTCTCTCTTTTTTCTCCTTCCTTCCTTTCTTCCTTCCTACACTCACATATCCAGGACAGAACCGCAATTAGTTTTCCAATATGTAAAATACAAATATGCTTTTGATCTAACTTCTAATATTTTTTACCATTCCTTCATTCCTTAATAGGACACGAGAACTGTTCTTTTATTACTCCATTTCTTAAAAACTTGCGTGTGCTATTTGTCTCCTTTGTTTCAAGCACAACAACTTGATTAAAGAAAAATTGGCAGGTTTGCGTGGCATTCCTTTTGCCAAAGATAAATGAGTCTATGATTGCTAAAAGTACATTCTTAGGGGTGAAATCATAACTTTGTGCTTTGACCTATTTACCAAGGCTTGGTAGTTTGTCATAAAAAAAAAAAAGAAAACCTTGGCTGAACATACATTCAAGCTGGAACATAAAGTGTATTGTTGAGTTATGCATATCTGAGCGTAGTTGGTGTTGCAGTGATTAGTAAATCTAAGTCTGACTAATTTATATCACAGCCTCATGGGTCCTGAAGGATTCTACAAGCTGATTTGGAGAAGTATGTTTCCCAGCTGCCTGGTCCTTTTCTTATTGGTTGGAAAGAAAATGAAGCCTGGAATAGTCTGGCCACATGAATTATATCAGCACCAATCTCCTAGGAGCTGGTCTCCACAAGAAAATTCAAGGGACATTGCCATTCAGATCTTGAAGTGGGGGGCTGGATTTCTGGGGGGCTGGATTTCTGGCTATTCAAAGGCTGAGACCCAGGACAGGGCTTCAGATTTCCCAGAGGGCTTTCCTGTCTCAGATGAAAGCAAAGCAGGAATGGATGAGAAGAACAGAGATGCAGTATAGACAGCAGCTTGAGGGGCTGATTCAGGGCAATTCTGCATTGAAGCCTAACCTTCTTATTCCTCTTGTTGCTCCCAGCTATTTCATAAGCCAATTTTCAAAATTCAGTCGTTGTTACAGTAGGTTGGCAACAGGGCTAGGCTGGTGGTTTGACTGAATCATGTGTGCTTTGCAAGATTTGAATGTCTATTCTCCTGTTTCTTACCTCCCTTTCCCTCTCCCTTCCCTCTCAATCTCTCTCTCCCTCCCTCCCTCTCCCTCTCCCTCTCTCTCTCTCTCTCCTCTTTCTGGATCATGGAAATGGAGAGTGGCCAGTACTGATGATGGGTATAGGGCTAAGATCTGACCTGTGCTAGATGTCTGAGGAATTCCTTGGCGGAAGAGAAGTGCTGGCCACTAAGGGGAGAGGGTTGTAGAGGAATAGGGTTTTGGTGACGGGCAAAAGGCCCTGAGAGTGAACGTACCCATGGAAAGTAGGTTTAGTACATTTGACTCATTGCTTTTTCTTGCTTTCAGTTCTCACATCAGGAGCCAGAGATCCACAACCTTCAGCCCCAGGGATTTTGGCTGCTGCCAGGTCGGTCGGTCTGATCCACACTTGTCCACAATCAAATATCAATGAAACTGGCTAAGAGAGGAATGTTACATTCTGTTATATTACTCTCTGGTTATAAAAGTCCTTTCCAGAAATCCAAGTACTTTTTAGTTTCCTGAGTTTTTCAGCCCCTCAGGGCTTGACATTAGTTTGGAAAACTCCCCAAAGTAATTTTTCTGAACAACTTATACCTAAGCGCAATTGAGGCAGAGTTACTCTGGGCCTCCTGCTTTCCTTACCTGGATGCCTCTGTAAATGGTCCTTTCCCCCAAGTTTACTATCTTGTTCCTCCTCTGAATTCCCAAAATCTGTTACGCGTTTCATCCCACTTAGGGAGTGCCATCTGATGGGCTTTGAAAATGGTGTTTCTCGTAGCTGCTCCAGCTCTCTGGAACCAACAGGGATCTGTCAACTTTGTTCCTCTTCAGCTTCAGGAAACTGTTGATGTCCTTCCTCTTCTGCCTGGTACAAGAAGAGGGTTTGCTACGAATGAAGATGGGGGCTTGTGGCCACGTTACATTTGATTTTTTCAGTTTTTAAATCCTTTTTTTGATTTTGTCATTTTATGAGTACCTGGGGGTTTGGGTTGTTATTTTGTTTTATGTTGACTGTGTTAACTGCCCCCTGAGCCTTTTTCGGGAATGTGTGGCATACGAGCGATGAAAATGATATGATATTAAATATTTACTAGCTCTGTTCCTTTGCTTTTGGATTCTGAAGATATGCTTTATTTGGGATTAAAACTTCTCAGATGCAGCCTAAGAAGCCATGTCAAGCCAAAAACAATATAGGCTTGAGGATGTTTTGCTCCAGAACAATTATTTCCAGTTAAGTCTTAACTCTGTTCCTGGCTTATTATAAAACTACCCCAGAAACCTAATCTGAATGAACCTGAGAAACAAACCAAGAAGTTCCCGTTATAAGCATAAGGACAACTGGAATATGGTTACTAATCTAGTAGGTAAAAGCATCAACCATTGGCGGCTGAAAGAGAAGGCTTTTGTAAGTTAGTAAAAAAACATGAATTTCTTCTTCTTGCTATCTAACATAGTTGGGCAATTATTAGGACCAACACTTATCCCTGTGTAACTATCTTGAGATACTACCATTAGGTACTTGCAGTCCTAACTCTTGATGTGTGTCGTTGTGCCTACATTAAAAAATGACCATAAAGGTTATCTATCTATTTATCTTCTCATCTGCACCAGGTGGCAAACATCCATTGCTTCTTTTATTGCAACTGGATAATTTAAGAAAGCCTACCTGAATGGAAAAGTTGATATTTTTTTTAGAAATGAGCGCAAAAGCTTTCCTGTTAGTTCCAAACTCTGAAGAAATATTTCTGTCTTCCAGCTGATGTAGATTTGCCTACTCTACTGCTGGAATCAAGGAAACCTGACTTGATTGTGTTTGGTTAGGCACAGTTTAATAAGTTCAGTGTTCAGCCAAGACTTATGTGGTTTGTTAGTTTAGCAGAAGTAGTTTAAGTTTCAGTTCTGAGAGCTGCTCCAAACGAACCCCACAACCCAGAGAAAGTTTTCATTTAAGCCAAGGGTGAATTTTGCCAAAAGCTCCTGGAAACGGAGCAGACATTCAAAGCTCTTGGATTTAAGATCATCTGCACTCAGTAAACTTCTTAGCCGTTCTGTCAGTTGGCAGACGTGAAATCTACCTTGTACTATGGCTATGTTAAACAATTTAACAAAACACATGCCTATTATCATTGGAACATGCAATGGAAAAAAGGGATAACATATCGCTGACGGTTATCCAAAAACATTCGCAATGTAGACAGAGCTGCAAAGAAAGATACTGATTGGCCTTTTCTCTTTCTATGGCATCTGTGCTATGAGCAGACTATCAGAATAATGTTGTATACTTTATTGATTAGTCAGTTGACCATACCCAACGGAGCGGACTACCCCAGCCACATTTGAGAGCATTTTTTTGCTACCTAATGCAATAACTTTTCCAGGAGAAAATGTATAGGTTGAGTTTGATGAAACATACTACATATTCTGTGAAGCAATCTTCGTTGACACAGAAAAAATAAGCAGAGGATATCAAGCTGTATTTACATTTCATGAATGTTTAAAATGACAAAGATAGCATGGCACCATTGTCCTGCTAGCTCCTCCCATTTGGGCCATTTGAGTAACATCACAATGCACATATAAAAAGGGACAGAGCTTATATATCAATAGCACAATGCTGCTTCAATCAAACTGATTTGTTTGCTCTTGTCTAAAGATTGGTTGTACTATCAGAAAAACTCTGTATTAGATGCTTGGTCCCTAAAGTCTAAGGAAGCAGAGGGGGAGGGGGGTTTCTCTCAACAGTGGTGACGATTTTTGTCAAAACCAAAGGATCCCAAATATGGCAGCTTTCTGATAGTACAGCCACAATGGAATCACAAGTATGTGGAAGTATGTGTCTCTGGTGTCCAAAGTTAAAAACATAAACAATATGTCAAAATAACCAAAAATATGAGAAAACTTCCTGCAAACACTAAAAAAAAAACGATTAAACCCTATTACAAAAAACAATCTGTCAGAGAGTGCACTCAATTTCTCTAGCACAGGGGTGTCAAACTGCCGGCCCATGGGCCAAATGCATCATAGCAAAACCGCACCCACCCCATTGCCGGCAATGGCAAAAAAGTCACGATACGTCGCGACACATCATGTGACGTTGCGAGTTTGCCACCCCTGCTCTAGCAGTTCAGTCACTTTGCAGACTCCATACCCATGGATCTCCTGGCAAGGTGGCAAAGCCATGTCTTTGGGTCCTTCCAGAAGCTAACAAGATAGGGGACAATCTGATCTTGGAGGAATGATATTCCAAAAGTCTGGTGCTGAGGCAGAAAAGGGGGACATTCCTTCATGGATGGGACCTACAGTGAGGCTTTCCTGCCAGACTTGATGTCATGGATCAAGCCTTTAATCAATGAAAGATCCATCGTCCATGATGTATAATCAGCTACTTCAATAAGAAATTACAGGTAGTCATGGACTTACAGACCACAAAATTTCTGTTGCTTAGGTTAAGTGAATGTTGTCCCATTTTATGACCTTTCTTGTCACAGTTGTTAAGTGAATCGCTGTAGTTGTCAAGCTAGTCACACAGTTGTTAAGTGAATCTGGCTTCCCCATTGACTTTGCTTGTCAGAAGGTCACAAAAAGGGATCACATGACTCTGAGACGCTGCAAACATCATAAATGAGTTAGTTGCCAAGAGTCAGAATTTTGATCACTTGACCATGGGAATGCTGTAAACCAGGGGTTTCCAACCCGGGGTGCTTGCACCTCCTGAGGCACGAGACGATATTCCAAGGGGTGCGAAAACTTGGGTTTTCAAAATTACAGGGTATATCCATAATTCTTTGCCATTATTTCAAACTTTTGTAAGGGGTACAAGAATATATCAGAAGCGTTCTAGGGGCGCGGGGTATAGAAAAGGTTGGGACCCGCTGCTGTAAACGGTTGTAAGTGTGAAAAATCGTCATAAGTCACTTATTTCAGTGCAGTTGTAACTTTGATCAGTTACTAAACAAACTGTAGTAACTCGAGGACTACCTGTAATGCCTGCATACCAGTTTATTTTGATTTTGAATTGACTTGTTCTGTTATGCCCCAATGGAATAGTGAGAAACCAAGTCAGTTTTTTTCCCTTTTCCAGTAGGGCGTAACAGAAGAACATTTGGGAAACAACGAGGTACTATTTCATTCTAAACTGTATAACTTATCATTTTCCTAATAGTCAGATATTAATTTGAGGAGAAAATTAACAAAGCAAATGAGTTCTTCATTTAGGACTAATCTGGGAGTGAGCAATCTCAGATTATCTAAGACTGAATAATAGATGTTACCATGCCTGTTTGGGCAGTGAAAGATAATTGATGCAATGTTTCCCAGCATGTTTTGTCTGACTCTCTCACTCTCCCTCCAAGCCAGTATTAGCTAACAACTCCACAGGTGTAAGAGCAGAGAAGCTTCTATGAAATTGTGCAGTTCTATAGATGAGTTTCCTGCTGTAGGGAAAGTGATAGAATCCCAATTTCTGTCATGAATTTCAAAGAATGATTTTGTGCCAGTCTCTTAAGGTTGCTAAGTCAATAAGGCACCTTGAGCAACTTGGAGAGAAAAAAAAAGGGGACATAAATGTTATAAATAAATCTTTGGTAGTCTCCTGAATACAAAACAGTCATTTTACCGTAGCATCCTTCTTTTAAAGTCAGTTTTAAACCATAAAAACCTGGAAGGAGAATCATTATTCATCTATAGAAGAACAATGATCCTCTAGCAATCCTAACACAAACACACACATATACTGTGGTAAGAGCTGTGGTGGTGCTGTGATTAGAATGCAGCATTGCAGGCTAAATCTGCTGACTGCCGATTGCCGGCAGTTCCACAGTTCAATTCTCACCAGCTCAAAGTTGACTCAGCCTTCCATCCTTCTGAGGTCGGTAAAATAAGGACCCAGATTGTTGAGGACAATATGTTGACTCTGTAAGCCACTTAGAGAGGGCTGTGAATTGGAGTATAAGTCTAAGTGCTATTGTTATTGCTACACGATGAAGTTTCATCACAGATGTATGATTCAATTACCAGTCTAATCAAATACTATACATAAAATGGAAGCCACAATCTCATCCTTGAGTTTGCTGTGATTCAAATCATGGAAACTGAAACTGTCAAATACTTAGGTTCCATATGTGGACGTACCTGATCAACCAATATTAGCAGTAACACATCCTGTAAGGTGAAATGTGGGGATATAGATTCTGAATTTCTTTCATACACTGTCATTAAAATGCAACTAACTCATTAAAGGACTGTTCTAAGTAAAAATGCACTGACGGTATTGCACATAATCTCACTGATGAAGAGTTGGGAGGTCTATTTTTCCAAATAGATGCTGTGGTATACTATTTAGATGGTATAACTAGGTTTAAGGAGCCCTCTGTGGAAAACTTTATTCTGTTATGAAGCTCACTGGTTAATTATGGGCTGAATTGTCATTTTTTCCCGCCCATACTAACTTACATGTTGGTCATATATATGTGTGTTGGGCAGCTATATAAATCTATTTAACAGACAAACATTTGTCCTAGATAAAATGAAGGCAAAATAAGCACATCCTATGTTGTTTTCAACATTCATTCTGGACTGCAGGTTACTATGTTCATCTTCAGTCTGAGCTCTGGTGAAGCCTGTATCTAAAGTAGCTTTTTTTAAAATTGCCCTGCTATACACATAACCTGTACTATATTGTTTTTCCTGTTATTAATGTGTGTCACTGGATTCTAAAGTTTCTTTTGGTGAATAATCTCCACAGCATGATCGCAAGCTGTATATCAGACTGAAATGGTACATTATATCATAGAGAGCAAATAGGAAGTTGTTTAAGATTTCATTTTGGCCCTGATACATCCTCATGTAATTCTTCAGGGTTAATGTTTCAAAATAAAATGGCTCAAGTTTCCTTCATATTTAAATTATCCTATCCAAGGAAGAGATGATAAGTATATAATAGTATGTTCATGGGTACACCAACAAGTCTGTTGTGATTACCTAACAAAGCGGGGATGTCCTTTCAAACATAACTTCCTGAATTTTTAAAAGTTTATTTGCATTTCTCTATTCCTAGAAGTATATTCAAAGGATATAATCAGTTATGGGATGTGTGGAAGGCCCAGGTAGGAATAATTTGTACTACGAGCAATCTTCATTTAATGATAGGAATTGTATATGTCCTTTGTTATTTCAATATTGGCTGCAGGCAATTCTGCTGGCATATTATTTGAACATATAGAAATAATTATCAATAGTTATAACTTGAAAGAATTATATTACTTTCGGGCAGATACTATTACTAGAATATTAATTTTATTACACACACATATACATAGACAATATAGATGTTGTAGCCTTAGGCAGCTATCATTTAAAGCTGGAATATTTTCTAGACTAACACATCTTGCCTTTTCTCCAGGAGCAAAAGTTGGCACATACAGCACTACCTGTTGAAGTGCACCATTCCAGCCATGGATGATGATCATTAATAATTCTCTTTTGGATGAGGGAATAAGTGAGTGAATAGAGTGGGACCAGCATGTTGGTATTGCTAGCATAGCTGGGTGGTTGGCTCCAAAATGATTACAACAGTTGTGTGTAGATTATCTGGTGCAGCAGCAAGGGACCTTCCTGAGTTATGGAATCATTGTCAGTTGTGATGGCTTACTTGAAGCCACTGTCTTAATAAAGAAAAGCCACTAGCAGAGTGGTCCTAAATTCTCTGTTCAAAGCATTTACAATTGTTCTTGCTTTGCATGTTAGATTCCCATTTTTGGATCTCATGTATCCATGCAAAACTATTTACAGAATCAGTGGGCTCTTTCTCATAGATGCATTAATGTACAGTACATTCCTCCAGTCCTTGAGTCAGCAAAACAGAATAAAATAGCATAAATCCCTCATCCCTAATCACCAAGTCCTGTACTGCCCTTGATGAGGCCAGAAACTGGAATCATCCATACAGATTTAATAGAAGTTATAAGAAGTAATTGGTACATTCCCTCAATTTTGTTTTCTCACTTAACGGTGCATGTTGGTGGCGAAAACAAGCAGTAATATGTCCTTAATATGTGGTGGAGTGGTCTTAACAAGAATAGGTGGGTGCCTAGAATGGAGGGTTTAGCTATTTTTCAAGCTGTCTGTGATAGATGGGAGGCATGGAAGTACTCCATAATCATGACTGACAAAACAAGGTAGTAAAGTTGTTAGAAGCACTAGATGACCAGGCTGAACCTAAGAGAGCAATCAAACACACGCCATCAGTCTCAAGTTCCTTTGCACCCAAAAGAGATCTAAGTCCAGCCCACTTTGAATTCCACTGATTCTTATCTACAATAGTGATGCTTTGATTGTTAGTAGTTCAGATTCTTGTAGCGACCACAAGCTTGCAATAAACTTTTATATAGATATTTTTGAACTGCCTGGACTTCCTGATTTTTCCCATGTTTGACACTAGGTACTTCCTGCTACTTGCCTCCAGGATCTGTCAATCAGCTAAACTAACCCTGCTAAACTCGTATGCAAAAATTGACTGACTGCTAGATCACAGCCATGGAGAATGGATTGCATGAAACATTGGCGTTGCTTCCCTTTTCTGTATTGTGTCCTGTTAATGAGGCTGGAGTACAGACATAAATTCATTCCTCATAGGAATGTCTACATAGATGTGTAATTGAATTATTCTTTTGTTTGCTGTAAGTGACTAAGTCATCCAGTTTTGGCTTCATGACCAGTAGCACCTGGAAATAGCCAATGGAGTAAGCAGAATGTAAAGGAATAGGCAAAACAAATATAGAAATGGCAAATGCAGATGCCATATGATGCTTCTAGTTTCCAACAGTGGAAAAACAAAAAAGCATTCTTTTGGACAGAACCATCAATACCACAGCTGGCAAATCCTGGCTTGAACATAGAAAGCTAGCCCTGTTTTTAAAATACCAGTCTAGCACTCTGTCAAAAGATAGCTAAACCCATTTGTATAAGGAATCCATTTAATATCTAAGCATTGCTTCACAAAGGGCTGAAGTTTAATGGCATGCTGCTTGGTAGCAATAGCTACACAATTATTTAAGTACAGTTCAATCTTGTTTTTTATGAAACTACCATATAAACAAGCTCAGAAACAAGTTATTTGTTTCTTGAAAATGGCAAAGTAATCTACACTCCTAAAATGGCTGTCATTACATATTTTGTTGGTAAGCCTTATGCATGCTGGCCTCCACTAGCCTCAGGCAAGTTGCCCAAATGGGGGCCCAAGCCACAAGATAATAACTCTTTACAATCCACAGCCGGTTCTGAAGTTAATCAGTCAATGGCATTGTCAAAGCAATTTTTGCTTATGTGGTAACTTGATTAGGGAACAATTCAAAAAACAGCTGCCAGTTAGAAAGCCAAAATGAAAAATATTTCCTCCCTGAGCGGACTAAAGGAAGGATAGAGAGTATAAATGAGAGACTCAAAGAGGAATCAGCACTAAAAGTATTAAAGGAAATATTCAGCAACATGACAAATCAAAGTTGAAAACCTAGTTATCAAAAGTGTAACCATCTTACACAAATCCAAGGGATTTGTTCATCAATGAGCCACTCTCAGAGTAAAATTTACAAGTGCAAGATAAACAGCAGGTTCAAAAGAACGAACGAGATTCCTATAGTCATCTTGAAGACTCGATAGTTCTCTTCTACCTATATCAGGGATGTCAAACTGGTGGCCTGCGAGCCGGATACATCACACACAGGCCATGCCCACCCTGGCTCCACAAAGGCAAAAAACGTCATGATACATCATGATATGTCATGTGACACGATCGAGTTTGACACCTGTGATCTATAAGCTAATGAAACTCTTGTTATGACCTTTAACTGGGTGAAACACTGCATCATAGGGCAACAGTTTTTGAACCAAGGTATCTCTAATGTGCTAACTTACAAAATGCTTACAGAATTCAGGACCCATGACTCCCAAGGGTATGAAATTTGGGGAAGCTTGCCTGCTTCCGTGCTATTGGCTGCTGCATGTGGTCACCTAATCTTCATTTTCAATGTTGTGCGGCTGTTTCTCAGCCAGTCTTGCAATCCCTCACTCCTGCTCCCACCCAGCAGCAGCCACTTACCTGCCTGCTGGGAAGGGAAGGAAAGAATATTTCCAATGCTCTAAGCCAGATTCCCACAAGGAAACTCAATGGGGAAGCCTGCAGGAAATTGGAAGTCACTTCTCCAACTGCTTTTTTGCCCACCCTCAGTCATTCTGTTTTTCTGTCAGATAAGGAAATATTTTTGAAATACGGGACATGTGTTGTCTACTAATGTTTAAACAGTGGCTTTCTAAGGCAGCAACTCTGTTCTTGTTGGAATCACTTATTAGCTACAAAAAGTATTGCTTTGAAAACACTTCCATAGAGGTAAGAAGAATATCCCTGTTTGCTTAATCTCTAATATATGTTAATTCTAAGCCAAGTATAGAAATCACTTCAAAATCACACCAGCTATGTATTGTCTTCAGTGAACCCTGCACCCTAGCTACTTCCCCTCTAATCACGTTGAAGGATTAACAACTTCCATTGGGTAGTCTTTTCAATCTTTTCAATTTCAGTAGCCTATTATTCCAAGGGAAATTAGCAAGGCTTCCAAGGGTTCAATTATTGGCTGGACTGTGCCCTTGATTTGTTAGACAGAGTTTGGAGGAGACAGATTGCTTTTATCTTTATTGGAGATGTGCATCACAAATAAATATTCTGTTATATTTGCTTGCCTTTCATGCTGAAAGAGTTCAAAGGAAATTTAAAAAGAGTCTCTCATGAATGGCAATTAGTGCCTGGAGGGAGAGAAGGATGAGGACGGAACAGAAGCCAGCCCTGCTAGAAGGCAAGGATTCTCCAAAGAATCTTTTCAGGAAGTGATGGGCAACTTTGATTCTAGATGCAGGAATTCTGATGGCTCTTTATCTTTTTGTAAAGATCTAAAAAGCATGCCATCCCCTCTCCATCCATATACAATTTCCAATGAAAAAGCTATGGATATGTAGAACATTCCTAGTTTTTTTTTCTTCCTATGATTATATCCCCTTTATGACATTAATCTAAATTAATTTGCACAGGTGCTCTCTTTCATTTGACCATGCACACTTGAGCCTAGCATAAAAGGAAAGGAAAAAAAGCTTATAAAATTCCTTGCTTCCCCTTGCTTCTTCCAGGTTATGAAATCCTGACGAAATATACAGCCTCCAAATTCACTTTCGGGATTTTGGTGCACTTTACTTTCTTAAGTATCAATTTGCTCTCCAGGTGTGTGTGTGTGTGTGTGTGTGTTTTAAATGATTTATGCTTTTACAATTATTAGAAAAGGCTACTGATCAAGAAGCTTGTGTGTTTGTTCAGCAACTTTATTCCTGCAGGAAATGATACCAATGGGCAAGGATAATGGTTTTTCTCTTTGCGACTTGTCCCTAGGCAAGAACTTAGATCTAGAGCTATAAGCATATCCAGTGGTGGGATTCAGCCAGTTCACACCACTTTGGCAGAACTGGTAGCTAATGTTTTGTTGCCCAGGCCTAGAACAGACTTCCGGAAGCAGCATCCACACAGAGAACAGGTTGTTCACATATTTGAATCCCACCTCTGAGCATATCCCATTTCATGATAATGAGATAGGTCGGACATTAGAGTGTCAGAGTTTATGTTCTTTCCCAAAATGTGTGGCTTTCAGCCTATCCATTGGATAAGGTAAATCCCTTTCCAGTCTACATTCAAATCCAGTTTATTATTACTGGCTTTGCCCTGCAAAATATATATAGCTTCCTTAATTACTTAAAAGTAAAGAGCATTTACCCAGTAGTGCAGTCTGGGTTATACCAGTACTGCTGCTTTTGGTAAATACTTTTTTTTTTTTTGAGGGGCGCTTTGCTTTCAAGTCAGTATTTAACTCTTGACAACTGGATTGCTTCCTGCAATTTTCTTGGCAAGTTTTTTGGAAGTGATTTGGCCCTTCCCTTTCCTTGGGGCTGAGAGAGGGAGACTGGCCCAAAATCATCCAACTGGTTTTGTGCCTAAGGCTGGATTAGAACTCATGGTCTCCTGGTTTCTAGCCGAGTGCCTTAACCACTACATCAAACTGGTTCTGATGACATACCTAGGACCTGGCTTAGATGGAACCAAACTCCACAGCCAGCTACTCTCAACCCAGTCGTGGAGTGGAATCCTATGCATGTAAAGGATCTTGAGCATGTAAAATTTGTATTGTACACAGGGCTCATAGAACGCCCAGAACGGAGTTCCGGCAACTTTTTTGGATGGAACCTTGGTAGGGTAGGCAAGGCGGGTTGTATGACTTGTGTGAGTTCCGGCATCTTTTTTTTTTTTTTTTTTTAGAAAAAAAGCACTGATTGTACAACTGTGTTGTGATTAACTCTTTTAGTATCTGTTTTAGAAGCTGGTGGAAGTTGAGGTGGAAGATTGACAATTGGTTATTGGGGACATACCTTCTTGTGGGTCTCCTTTTTCCCAGGGCTGCAGAATCTATCATAGAATTGGGAAAGGATAGTTTTCCTTTCTGGGGAACAGTTCAGGATTTTGTTTTTGCTTTTTTAATTTTTGGTATATAGGTAGTCTTGGTTTACCAACCCCCTCATAAAGTGGCTGTTCGCAGTTAAGACGATGATGAAAAAGTAATTTTGCAATTAATCCTTGCCTTTACAACCTTCCGAGGTATGTAAAGCAAAGGAAAGCTGACTGCGACTTAGTGACTGCTTCGATTAATGATAGAATTGCTGGACCCAGTCGTAATTGCTAAACCAGTGGTTCTCAACCTTTTTAATGCCGCGACCCCAACCGGTCGTAAGTCAAGGACTAAACCGGTCGTAAGTCGAGGACTAAACCGGTCGTAAGTCGAGGACTAAACCGGTCGTAAGTTGAGGACTACCCAACCGGTCGTAAGTCGAGGATTTTCCCTGCCCGGGAGCACCGCGCATGCGTGGCTCCGCCCCCTGCGCCGGCCGAGGTGTAGCTGGCAAGCGGCAGAGACGGAGCAGGCCAACCACCAGCTGGCCCAGCCCAAGGGAGGTAAGGCACCCACCGGAAAAGGGGGAAAAAATGGCGGACAAAACAAATGGCGAACAGCCTTGCTTGGCGACCCCCATGAAATGGTCGATTGACCCCAAATGGGGTCCCGACCCACAGGTTGAGAACCACTGTGCTAAACAAAGACCACCTGTACTATATTTTTTTAAAAAGTTTTCATTAGAAATCTGTGGCAGCTCAGTACAAATGTTTTTTAAAAGAAACTGCCAAGCTCAACTGCACGAAACCAGGAGTCACTAAGGCTGAAGGAAGGACTGATAGATAATTGCAACTTCTTACACTATTTTGCACTTGCTGCCTTGCCAGCACTATAGGAATAAAACACAATGACATTTAGTGGGGAAGTAAAAGATGTACTTCTTTGTCAGTCTGGGACTTAATAATGTTGGCAGGGCTAATGAGGATGAATTACCTTTTCCTTTGCCTGAGATTCAGAGAGGTGGTTGGTCTCGTGGCAAGATGGTGGTTTATGTTTATGGAATTTTGGACAGAACCATGGAAAAAACAACCTCAACAATGGGTGACGTGATGTGTTTACAAGGCTATGTTAACATTTTTCATGCTGAAAAACTGGCTACATTTCAGCCTCCAGTGTGGTTAATTGCAGCAATACACTTGGCACATTTCAAAACATACTGGTAACGCTCTATGCAGAAATTCTTAAGGTGAGCACATTCAACAGAAGTGTTGAGTAAGCATTCCTTATTCATGGACCTACCACTGGCCAAACTTAAAACATTTTGTGGTCTGGCTGGTTTATGATAAGCTTGTACTGAAATCATTTAACTGAACATGATAGAATTTAAAAAAATATGCTTGACAGTGGAGGTTTCCCTACTAATTAGTTGGCGTAAAGAGGATAAGTATTGATCCAATTTGGTCAAAAAGATGCATCTGCCATCTTAGCTCTGGTTAAGGAATCTATATAAAGATGAACAACTCCTTTAGCTGAAGGAGAAGCTGGAGCGGTTAAACCTAGGTTGTCAATTCTCTTTCAAAGTATCTGCTACAGGTAATCCTGGACTTATTGTTTATTGACCGTTCGAGGTTACAATGGCACTGAAAACAGTGACTTATGACCATTTTTCACACTTAATAACCGTTGCAGCATTCCCCCTGATCAAAATTTGGATGCTTGGCAACTGACTCACATTTACGATGGTTGCAGTGTCCCGGGGTTATGTAATCACATTTTGCAACCTTCTGATAAGCAAAGTCAATGGGGAAACCAGATTCACTTAGCAACTGTGTTATTAAATTTAACAACTGCAGTGATTCACTTAACAAATGTGGCAAGAAACGTTATAAAGTGGGGAAAATTCATTTAACAAATTTCTCACTTAGCAACATAAATTTTGGGCTCAGTTGTGCCTTAAGTTAAGGACTACCTGTCCTTGGAGAATGTGAAATAAGTGTTCAAAGATTTACCTAACAGTAGCTTCTTAGTATCTTTCAGGAAGATTATAGAAAAGCCCAAACTCTACTTTATCAGATATATGAAGTCATACCTTCATTGCATAAGGGAAGAATATTTGCAAAGCAATCACATATTTAGGACTTCTGATTAAATTTGGCAGGGCTGGAAAAGCACACTCACAGACTTCTTTCTTTGGCACAATTATCAGATTGTTAAGGAAGCTGTCTGGGAAATACAGTTCTTGAAATGTTGACAACATTCAGCAGTGACAAGAAGAAAATATCTAATCTTTAGCATTCATAGCCAATGGGTCATACTAGTATTTTGGTTGAAAGGCAATTCCTTCTTGGCTCCAGCCTTGCTAGGAAGGTGGATTCCAGAATACCGAGATTGTTGAGATGATTTATGAAGACAAAGCTGCAATCATAATAATCAGACAAGCGACTCTAGGAATCTATATAACGAGTCCTATTTCTCCTTCTGGAGGCAGATATAGCTGACATACCGTAGCATAAAACATGTTAAAATGAGGCTTTTGCAATTCTTCTTAGTCTGTTTGATACATGTAGTGGAGCCTGCAAATCCATTCAGCTTTTATATGAAAAATAAGACAAAAGTACCATCTTTTCCTTTGCCTCAGCCACCTAAAGTGAAAGAAAGGCCTCCCTAAAATGATCTTTCTTTCTTTCTTTCTTTCTTTCTTTCTTTCTTTCTTTCTTTCTTTCTTTCTTTCTTTCTTTCTTTCTTTCTTTCTTTCTTTCTTTCTTTCTTTCTTTCTTCTTTCTTTCTTTCTTTCTTTCTTTCTTTCTTTCTTTCTATTTTCTACTTTTCCTTTCCTGGTCCCACACCACCTTCATGTAATTACAAACCCAAAGACACAAAAGTTTAGGAAAAAATGAAGAAATAAAAACAGAACACGACTGCCTCAGATGAGAACGGAGAGTAGAAGAAGTCCTAATTCCTTTTTTTTTTTTTAGCCTTCTGTCAGGTTTCCCCTACTCCTTTCATGTTTACATAATCATTGCTCAGAAGTTTCAAAGCAATCTTCCTTGTGATTTTAGTGTTGCCCTTAAGCTAGAGATCAAAGGGAGGCCTTACAAATTTTGCTGCCCGAGGGGCAGAAGCAAATGATGGTGCCTCCTACTTACCTAACACAAGGTAGCAGTTTAGTAATATTTTTAATTTGGCATGTGCTTATATTTAAGATGCATAGTGTTCAAGGCCAAAGAAAATTGTTAGGCTTTGGAGCCAGAATGTCCAATCCTTCATGATCCGTTGACCTAATCCATAGTACAAAGAAAAGCAAGCTTTCCAGCAGTCCTCATATTTATCCCTTTTATTTTTGTAATCTTTAGGAATTTGAAGAACACTCTTCAGGTCATTCCATGTTTTGTACGCCAAAACTGGACTTAGGTTAAACAATTGCCTGGCCTTAGTATTAGCTTATTTATACAATTTGAACTAAATCTGTACACAAGTCTCAGCTTCTCAGAAGCATGTCTCCTTCTCCGTCTGCGTGGCACGTGGAGTGCCAAGAGAAATCTGCTTTTCCTGGTGTAATAAATAAAAGCAAACTAAGACTCAGCCAAAAAAAGATGCTACGCATTTGCATTATTTTTACTAAAAATAATTGGATTTCAGTGATTTAGTTGACTAGTCTTAGGAGCAAGGCATGATGGAAACCACATTTGCATCACCTATTTTTTTTTAAAAAAAAAAATTCAAAATGCTATTTACTATAACCAAACTGAGAACAGGAGAAATGAGAGAGAGACAGAAATTACTTCCACTTATTTTTATAGCTGTAGGGCTCTGTTAAAAAAAAAATAGGCAGCTAGCCCAGATCTAACTGGCATTTTTGATATTCCCCCTCCTCCCATAGGAAAAGTCATTATCATCCTAAAGAGTCTAGTTTGCAGCCCTTTCTTGGACCTTTTCCTGGTTTTCTCATGGCAGCATTGCAAGAAAACAAAGCATAAGGAATCTTTCAGATGAATTAAACTGGAAATGCAATTTATCACAGCCAGGCAACTCCAGATGACCTTAAATATAGTTACAGGCAAATAATTCTGCAGCCTGCCATTTCCCAGGAGCGAGCCCTCAGGGCTGATACACTGTTCCATGCAGCCTGCACCCATTTGAAATTTATCCCCTCCTCTTTGCCTGCAAACTATAATTAGAGAGAAGAGTCAATCCTAGAGAAAAGTGTTCAGTGCAAGAAATCAATTTTGAAAGAATAGACTGGATTCTATCTGTTCTGGTCATCACACTAAGAAGAATTTGGATAAATATTTGGAATGCCTTCAGGGAAGAATAAGATAACAAGAAGATTGAATAGTTAGTCTTATACAAGGGGAGGGAGAAGCAAGGAAGCAAGGAAGGTGGTGCATGTAGTTTTAGGAAGAGAAGATAAATGATGAGTACTGTCTTCAAATATCTGAAGGGGTCTCCTGCAGAAGAAGGCCATATTTTTCTAGTCATCCACGAATTCAGGATTCAAAGTGAAGGTCTTACATTACAAGAAAGCAGATTCCACTTGAAGGACATTTCCAACAGTAAGAGCAGTTTTATCAGAGAACCAATTTTTTAGGGAGATGGGAGACTTCCTTTTGCGGGATGAGCTCAAACAGAGACTGGCAGCCTTCTGTTGGAGATGCTGTAATATCTGTTCTTGCAAGGAGTGATCATGGAGGACAGGTGCTGAGAGTTGTGATTGGACGGTGGTGGGGAGGATGAAAGGATAGTTTCTGACTGGGTTTTTCTTTTGGTGGGCGGGGGAATGGAAAGATTGTATTTCTTTGCAGTCATCTGGTCATTAGCTCTCTCCCTGAGAGGTCTTGAGGCCACTTGGGGGTTATTTTTGCCCTCAGGGTCGCCTGAATCAGAATGCAGATGGGTGTGGAATCTTTTTGAAACTGCTGAAAGGAGTCCATTGTAGACAGGAGATAGGTGGTGTCTTACCCCTCCCCCTCTGTTGAGAGATGGCTGCTCAATGTTAACATAAATGGCCTCTTTTACCCCTCTTGTTGTTAATTTTCATATAAATCTGAGGGTGTTTTTTTCAAGTCAATCCTAGTTATTTCATAGAGACACTCAAGGGGCAACTATATGGAAATAAATTGTCATTGACTTCTTCCAGATATTTTTTTTTTCATGTTTCATCAAACCTCCAGTCCTGTAATTTCCTGGAGATTTTTCAACTTAGTACTACTGAGACCCAAAACTGTTTAGCTACCAAGCACAGCCTTCGGAAGACAGTTGTAGAAAATATTCAAACATACCTTGATGCTGTTGCTAAGCTTGACTTTATTTTTACTTGGTTAAAGCTCTTTGAATTGTTTATCCAATATAAGCTTTTTTTAATCTTAATTATCAGAATAGTGAGATTTGGCTTGTTTGCAAGTAGTGACTTCATAGTGATGCAAGTGTGCTTGTATTTTAATGTCTATTGTTATACTTCTTGTATCGCACATAAGATCTATGGCACTGGGTGAGATAGAAATGTTTTTGAAAGCACAAACATTCATTAATGATAAATAAATTGTTAGCTTGATAAAGTCAATTGAATTGTTCTCTTCAATATCAGAGTGGCTTTACATTCCAGATACTAGGAACAAACAGCAGTAAAAGGCCATAATAATTATACCTTCTTTGTAAACACCTGGAGGCATATGGTAGGTTGATGTTTGAAATAGAAATGCTATCAGATTCAGCAACATAAAGAAGAGAATCCGAATTGGGAGAGAGTGATTATATTGTGACAACAAATTCAATGTGTTTTGATTAGGATGAAAATTATGCCCAGTTATGTATAATCCACTCAGAAATACTTTCAGAACATCAACACTGGATCATGCCAGGAGGGAGGTAGAGTCAAAATTGGGACAGGGAAAGACATACAAGTTTGAAAAAAACAGTGAAGAGGCTTGGAAGAATGACTCAAACATGCAAGAGTCAAAGAAAGATACTTTGTTACTTGAACAGAAGCATTTCTGTCAGTCAGAAGCATAATATTCATATGCTGTGAAGCTATTTTTTTTTCAAAAGTATCTTGGGAGGAATTTAGTTTGAAAATGAACTTTGCATTTATTTGAAATTATAATGAAAGAAAAACAAGAAGTTTCTCTTTTGTCTTCTATCCTCATCAAAATTGGTAGAATAATCACTGTCTATTTTTAAAAAGTGAACTAGATCTATTATCAGCACTGTGATTCAAAAAACCTAGCTTCAGTTTTTCAAAAGCAAAGAAAATGAATTCCTCTGTCTTTTGGAGAATGCTACATTCTTGTTCCTATTCACCATCTATTTGTCTTTTTAGCCTTTATCCAGCAGATAAATAAGCTTTCTTTTAATAAGATTGGAGATAGTTGGGTTTACTGCTTTTATCTGTCATGGGGCTTAAGCAGGGCATCATTTCAGAAGTTGTGAAACTGCAATTATTTTTCCCTTTCTTCTCTCTTTCTCCCACACTTGCACCACATGATTTCATGAAACTTGGAGCTGGTCTATCATAGCAGGCTGAGCAATTAGTCTTTTTTTACACAGAATGAAAAGCCAACATAAGTGAAAGAATAAAAACTTGCACTTCAAAAGAGCTCTTATTGAAACCATCTGGAGACAATTTAGACCTACAAAAAAGGTGACAACTGTTTAGGTTAGATAACATAGCAAATGTATTTAAAATATATTCTCCTCACAATCAGATCTTACTTGGATTCAAAAACAAATGAATGTTTACTACCAGTTCTTCATTTTGCAGAATATTGTGCTTGTTTGAAAAAAAAAAATCATTCTACAACTTTAAGGAAAATTAAATTTGGAGAATATAGAAAAACCTATCTAACAATTATAATTGATTACTTCTTCTTCAAGAAGCACTCTGAGCGTGTCCAACTATCCAGGGGAGCAGAAGGATTCATTTCCAGAGCTTCCCCTTTTCCAGGGAAATTTCTTCTGACTTAGAAAGCATTCTAAGTATAAAATTGTGGAGAATCTGTAGCAGACCAAAAGCAAAGCTACAAACAAGCCACCTATCTAATAATGATTATTCACTCAAACTCATGGAGTTTTGATGTAAACGCTGACTAAAAGTCCTTCCACAAATCCCCCTGTAGCTGAATGTATTTGTAAAATCTTTCTGAAATTTGCAGGGGTTAGGATGATGGAACCAGTGGGAATTAAGAACCCAGAGATAGCCAGCTTACAAGAAATAATAAATAAATGAATGGAGACTTGTTTGTTAAGACTGCTTCAATAATGGCTCAAATCTGAACGGAATAATTCTAAAATCACCTATTTTTATTAGTATTTAGCCAGTAGGAATGTAGAGGTTAAAAGAGCAAGGGAGATGGGGCAGTTTAGAAATTGAATGAATGAATGAATGAATGAATGAATGAATGAACGAGAAAGACCTCAATTTCAGTTCAAATGGTAAGACATAAGGTTTTTGAAAGGAAGATATTTGTTTTAGCTTGTATACTTTAAGATAAACTATACAGTGGTACTTTGGCACTCATCGTTAATTGGTTCCAGGAGGCACAATGAGTACCAAACAAATTCTTCTCATAAGGAATAATGTAGTGAGTTACAAAGTGACTCCAACAGATTCTAGCTCAGGGGTCTTCAAATTTGGCCCTTTTATGACTTGTGGACTTCAACTCCCAGAATTCCTCAGCCAGGCACGCTGGCTGAGGAATTCTGGGAGTTGAAGTCCACAAGTCGTAAAAGGGCCAAGTTTGAAGACCCCTGTAAACAATCTAGCTTGTGCATTGAGTACCAAATAAATGATGAGTATTGGGACAAAATTTTCGTGTCAAAATACATTGAATACCAAATTTGATGGGTTTCAAAGCAGTTGAGCACCAAGGTACCACTGTAATTATTTTCTCTGGAACTATGTGCTTTTTAATTCAATGAGTTTGTTCACGGAACTGAGTTGATGGATGACTGATCTTTGCCTTCTAATTAAAATTGATGTCACTTTGCAGAGAGAGATGGGCAGGACATAAATTTAATAAATAAATAAGAATATTAAAGATTCTATTTGAAATAAGCCAATGTCTCTCCTTTTGCGGGGATACAGGGATATATCTGACAGCACCAGAAAAATTAAAGGATCCTGTCTTTAACTTAGTTCTTTTTAAAGATACTTTTAAAGGTTATTTTCTGAACTGAATTAACATTTTCCACAAATTTCTTGATGGAAAAGTAAAAACAAAGAAACAAACAAACATCCCACAAAAAAATGAAGGCAGACCATTTTCATACCATGCCAAGAAAACTGCTAAGATCTGTTAATGGATGTAACTGAATGCCAAAGTGATTTATTTCTGTTTTTTGAAAACTGTACATACTTATGTAAAATGTGAATGAAATAATCTATATTGTCTGCATTTTATTTCTTTTTGACCTTCTGCTTACAGTTAGCAGCCCTAACCCTATGTGGGTGGCTATGTGTATACAGTAAGTTATTTGCATGTTGGTACTGGTAAATCATGTAATACAGAGACTCTGCTTGTGCCATATTTTAAGCTGATGGCATGAAGTTCAGGGAAAAAAAACAAGCTCAGACTGCAGGAATGCATACAGAATGCATTCCAGGATATTGCTTCAGGGCGCATATCAATTATGAATTGTACATTATTTGTGCTCTTATGACTATAGGGTTGTGGAGACAAGGACAAGAATGCATTTATTTCCTGTTTACTGAAAGTCAGTTTCATTGCTCATACTATGAATACTTAGTTCATTTCCACTATAATTGAAAACTTTTTATAAATCACAAAGTGAAAAGGGATTCTTTGGATGCCTGATATTATTGGATATACTTAATACTATATTTGAATCCGCTTGCTTGCCCCTATATGTGCACTTTTAGCATGCTAGGGATCTAACTGGATATTGCTGGACTAGTGTTGCTTGCAAACCAATCTCTGCAAAGTAATGGGTCTTGAATTCTAGCTTGGGCATAGGCTGTGTGAATACAGCACTGTTGTGAGAATAATTTTGAACCACAGATCTCCATGGAAGCAAGTAATATATAGATCTTTCTTCAACTAACATGGAAAGCTTAGTGGAAATTTATTCTATTCAAAACTTCTTACATTTAATCTAGATTACAATAAAAGCCATTCATATTACTCAGTATTATATTTTCAGTAGCAGGACATTTGAGGTTCCAACTCAATTCAAATTGAGGGATGCCAAGAATGGAGTTCACAGGAAAAATAGAAATGGGAAATATGCAGGTTTGTGTTAAGCAAAGAATGATAATGTGGAATTGCATCCAAAATATTTTTGGATTTACCTTGTCAGTGTTTTTTATTATTCACTCGACTCTCAATCAGCACCAGAAAAAGCAAGAATTTGTACAGAATATTGTACATAACCTTATTCCACAGAGAATGATATGGCTGTTAAGTCCGGAGAATAATGGCGCTTGAGACGAAGCATTTCTAACAAGTCTTTATTCTCTGCTTCCAATCTACGAACAACCCGAGCAGAGGCACGCAGGCCTCTATTTATACCTTCTGATCCCCGGGCAATTCCAACCAATCACAAGGCGGTCTTTTCCCGCTTTGCGCATGCGCGCAAGGCCGGCGCCACTCAGTCTGGTCCCGGGCAGCTTTTGCAAATGCCCAGGACTCTTGCAACGTCCCGAGCCTGCTTTTGCAGGCTCAGGACACAACAATGGCTTTATATTAATAATTAGTCTTGTAACATTAATCTGAATATGATTTTCAATGTGGTGTATCTGTTAGTACTATGCAAGCAACTCTCTGGTCCTCCTGTCTCCTCAATCAAAAGCCTTGCCTCTCTCTTTTGACTCTAGCATGACTTGGTCAGGGTTTTTAAAAATGTGTTTAGTGTTCTGAAACAACCTGATGTTATCGGAGAGACTAAGGGCAAAAGAATTAAAGTTCACTCCAACACAGCCAGTTTTTATCACTACAACTTTGCCTCTTGACCAGGAATTCTGGGACTTTGTTTAAATCCATGGCCTAAAAAAGCCTGAAAACACCTGACTTAGCCAAATTCAAAAGCATAGGCAGGCAATCCCACACACACACACACTTTTAACAAAAATCTGACAGTCAGCATTATAAGATTTGTGGGCTTCCAATCTTTGTGAGAAATGCTTGTTGAAGCTTAAGAAAAACATGTGGCCATGTTGCTAATTTTACTGGAAGGTGAAACAAGTGGGGTGGGATTTCCATCCATGTACAAAAAGTTGTAGGTTTTGGAGTGTCACACCTTTTTTGTGCAAATTTTGACACTCCCCCCATGCCCCTGTAAAATAATAGTCATGCAGATCCATGGTTCTACAGGATTTGCATGGGATGTTTGCAGCAGAATTGTGATGGGGTTCATTTTTCAAGGTCAAATACACTATCACTGGGAAAACTGTGCCAAACTACTACTGTAGTTTTGTTTCTCTGTACCATCAGTTTGCCTCAAAAATTCCCTTTTGATCAGCATAGCTTGCTAGCAGGCCTTACCAAAACTTTTGCAGAAATGAACAGTGGACTAGCTTCATGTTTTGTTGAACAATACATATGATACTCCTTGTATGATATTCCTTCCAACTGGTTATTGTATGATTTTTACCACTTTTATTTTCTGAAATATATGTTTGCGAAACTATTCTGACATTGACTTGAAGATGAATTTATACACATGCACACATACACACATACACATACATGCGAACCATTTTACTTTTAAAGCCAGTGGCAATGGAACCAATAGCAAGTTTAGTTTGTCCTAAGATCCACTACTGTTGGTTAGACTGTTAGACTGTTAGACTGCTAGATATTTTCAATATCTAGCATTAGGAATTTCAGCACAAATCAGCAGATATTTTGTAACAATATCACACCTATCTTTCAGTCACTGAGTATTACATACCAGACTAGGTAAAACATGTGGAAGAAAACAGGATAAGTGAAATTTAGAATATGTGGTTGAGCTTAAGAACAATATTTAACTCTTGTGCATTCCCGTGTAATACCCAATTTCCCATAACTTTAAATATATTTCTCCTCAGGTATCTACAGAATACCCTAAGCTAGAAGTCCCCAACCTTTTGAGCACCAGGTTCCGTGGAGAGGTTTTTCTGAGGACCGGAGGGTGTGTGGTTTCATGTACTGCCTGCATCCCGCGGATGGGGCTTTGCTTGTTTGTGCGGACCGGTTTCTGGCATGTCGCGGACCGATGCCAGTCCACGGACCAGGGGTTGGAGACCCCTGCCCTAAGTCACACATTCCATACCAGTGAGTTTTGAGCTGCTATGTATCCCAAATATTATTCCACTGACTAACTAGCCATCAAAATCCATTCACTCACCACAAGCACTGTAGTCTCTACTGAGAAAGTTGATCTGTCTATTGACAGGGCAATAGTGATGGGTCAAGATGAGTAGAAACATTTTTTTTTTGAAAAAAAAACCAAATAGGTGCCGTGACCTCTAATGTCTCTGATTGGGACTATGCAGATGGAGAAATGAGAATTTGCCTTGGCCTGGAGCGCTGAGTGATTAAAAGCCAGAAATTTCTTCAAATGGAATTTCATCTCAAGTGAACCAAACACAAAGCATGGGTGTAAATACAAACCAGCAATTATTGTGGCGTACATTTCTCACATTCCACAGTTCAGCCAGAATGTACAGAGTGATGAGCACGTGAGAGAAAAAGAAAGGGCTGCAGCTGAAATAGCATTGACATTTTTGATATGAGACATGTGTCCACAGGGATGCCATTCCAAACAGCACTGGGAGGGGGGAGAGGTTTCGGCATGCTGTGGCAATAAATCCCTGACAAAGGTTCAAAGACCCACTCTCAGGTATGGTTACAATTCAATTACAGGTAAGCCCTCGATGTACCATCCCCACATTGAGCCCAACACTTCTACTGCTAAGCAAGACAGTCGTTGAGTTTTGTCCCATTTTATGATCTTTCTTGCCACAATTGTTGAGTGAATCATTGCAGTTAAGTTAGTTAGTAACATTGTTGTTAAGTTTACCCATTGACTTTGTTTGTCAGAAAATCTCAAAAGCTGATCCCATGACTCCGGGACCCTGCAACCGTTATAAATATATACCAGTTGCCAAGCGTCTGAATTTTGATCACATGACTATGGGGATGCTGCAACAGACGTTAAGTGTGAAAAATGGTCATAAGTCAACTTTTTCCAGCACCCTTGTAACTGTCACTAAACGAATGGTTGTACGTTGAGTCTACCTGTACAGAAAACAAACTAAGCAAATGTGAACTTGAATAAAATACCGTATTCTCAATCTTTATCCACAACAATGCCAACATTATTGTAGAAAGCCCACCTACCTACAAGGCTAATTGTAGCCTTACCTAAGACTAGGGCCGTGACCGTCACTTATAACTTGGACTGAACATTATTAAATTCAAGGGTTTTACCCTTCTGTCAGGGTAAATCTTGTAAGATGGCAAGGTAAGCAGATTCTGAGGAAAGCAGCCTGACCATACGGCCATATGGAGAGGGGGAAGACCATGTTCTGTTACACCAAATGCACAGCTGTGGGAATTGTTTCCAATTTTCCACTTCATGCATCAAAACTAGTTCCTTGCAGTGCGCAACTGGGTCATGCTTGCTGCTGTGTCGAGTTAAGAGAGATGGAGCTTCCGGTTGGAATCTCTTTTCTGCATTTAACCACTGGGCTAAATGGAAGTGACAGTCTCCTCCATATAAGGCAGAGGGAGGATAAATGGAAATTGGTGAATGAAGGAACTGCACAATCTGCCTGCTCTTACTATTGTACTTCACATGAAATATCTGGTCTTCATATAAACATACACACACACACAGAGAGAGAAAGACACACACACACACACACACACACACACACACACACCCTTGTAGAAAGGATTTAGGTAGAAACAGGGCTGGAAACCTCTTCGCTCTTGTTTCTTAATCATCTGTTCTCAACCTCTGTATTGCCATTCTAAGAGAGAAAATGTTGCCTGGTTGATTAGCTAAATCTCATGGTACCCAGAACTGCTGAATGAGAGTGGATGCTGTTAACAGGACTAACAAGGAAGACTTTGTAGGCAGCTGTGAGCTTGTACCCAGACAAGGAGGCATCATCAGCCAAGCATTACATCATGGGCACAATTTTTCCCCACCTCAAAAGCAAACTGGATTTTATGTTATATCACATCATGCAACAAGCTAAGAAGGAGCCAAAGAATTTAGTGAAATAAGCTCTGTAAATAGCCTTCCAATGTAAACAATCGATGCCAGTTCTTCTTTCCTGCCTTAGCATCTAGGATTGCGATTGAATAGAATAAACTGTGGTTACTGGGTAGATTATAGGCTGTGGGCACAGTTCTGCTGAACCTGCAAATAGCTCAGCATCCAGAGATGAATGGAGGCGAAATAATGCAGCACTTTGGAAGATTATGAATGAAAGGGTCACAAACTGCTTTAATGATAAAATGGAGAAAGCTAGAAGGAGCCACACAATGGGAGAGAGACTGGACAACCATCATTTTGGCTTCTATTTTCATGCACAGTTCTTTCCACTGTTTGTCCTTTCCATCTGTCCAAAGACCAAACCCCCATTTTAGAGGGGGAGCAAAGTAGGCCAGGGTGCATTCCCGTTTTCAGATGAGGAACTGTGTGGAAGGAGAGAAAAATGAACAAACCTCCCCAAGAGAGCATACAGCCAAATACAGAAGACTATCGAGCTATAAACAAAGTTGCGATGGATCGAATCAAGGATCTATTGAATTCAGAGAACTCTTTACAACACTAGCTGACCAGATAGCTCTCTAGATAGGTCACAATAGATCACCACAAGATGCAAAGGCAACAAACTCTCTATCCTTTGTCCCCACCATTTGATATTCAAAGATACACTGCATCTGAGCATGGAAGCTCCATCTAGCCACTATTGCCGAATTTCTGTAGAAAGCAGAATCTAACCTCCCGAGTTCGGGCTATACAAACACACACACTGTATACAGCTCTTATTCGGGCATCATTCTACCGTTCAGCCTCATCCTGACCACAAAATTAAAACCGATGCTTATGTAGTGCCGTGCACTCCCACTTTGCCCACTTTCTGTTTAAAACAAATAAAGAGTCCTGGTGTCACTCCACTGCACTTGTAAAATGACCCTTACGATACACATACACAGATACAGACAGGCAAGAGACCCCGAGATTCGCTCGTCAATCAAGTAGGCTTTTGGCATCATCAACCAGCCATGTGTCGAAAACATTCTTACCCTCTTCTTAAAAAACTGAAAAGCAGAGCACTTCTTGACAGGAAAGCCATTCATGTCTCTATTGACCATTTTCCTCGAGAGAGGGGCGTCCACGGGGATAGATCCAAAGCAGGGCTTGCTTAGCGAGTCGGACATCCGCTTCCCTCCATGCCCCTCCTGGAGACGGCGACTGAAGACCGAGGAGGAGGAGGAGGAGGAGGAGGGAGAGGGGGAGGAGGAGGAGGACCAGAGAGGCAGCTCAGGAGACTTCGCCCTCACACCTTCATTGTGCTGCGCCTGCTTCTGCACCAGCAGCCTCTCCCGCCTTGCCTTGCTTTGCCTTCTCGTCTTATTCCACCCCCCTTTCGCTTAAAACCTGCCCGGCATCCCCTACCCGCATCGGCCAGGCTGCTCCGCAACCCCAAAGAGCCTTAGTTCAACCTCGACTGTGGAAACGGGAGCGCGGCTCGGTTGGACGCGGGCGCGTTTCCGGGCGGCTCTCGCTGAAGTGATTCCGCGCGGCTGGAGAGGCGGCGAGAGAGATTGACCGGGCAACTTCCAGAGGAAGATGCGGAGCCCCGGAGAGTCGGAGCGCGCGAGCAGAAAACCGGCCAAGGGGATGAGAGGAAGCTAAAAGCGCCCGAAGAGCCCGAGGCTATGTGTTTCCGGAAGGCGGAAGGGGGGAAAGATACCGGCAGGTCGGGCGTCCAGGAGAGCCATCTCGGTGCTGCCGAGGGGAGAAAGACGCCGGGTGCTGGGCTGCCTCTGACTCGCCCTCTTTATTGCCCTCCCAGGGCTGCAGCAAAGCAGCCAGCAAAGCGAGCTAGGAGGACCGCCGTTTTCTTTTTATTTCTCTCTTTCCTCCCCTCCCTCCCCCCAAAAAGATGGATTTGAGGATGTGAGGGACGTGGTACGACGAAGGGAGCAGAACTATTGATAAAACCATTACAGTTGCTGCAGGGATGACAGGCGGGAAGTGTTCAAGCCTGTATCGCTGTTACAGAGCTTCTACCTGGACCGGATTCTTGTTGAAGCATCATGGCTCAGCCCTTGACTGACACTGTTGTTCCTTTCTTAGTCAAATTTATCTCCTGCTGTAGTCATAGGGGGATTCCTGACAGAATAATAAAAGGAGGAGGAGGAGCTTCTCCTTTTAATGCTGGAAAAGGTGGAAGGAAAGAGAAGAGGAAGATCAGCAGCAAGGTGGATGGACTCAGTTACAATGGCAATGAATACAGCCTTGGGAGACATGAAAGAACAAGTTAAGGATAGATTGTTATGGAGAAAATCTATCTATGTAGTCACTAGAAGTAAAAAATGACTTGATGGTACACAATCAATCAAAAAAATAAATCAGAATACACCACACTTGATCTTAGCCAAAATAACATCACAGGAACTTCAAAATATGTGCAAAGGGCTTTTCCCTTCATTCTAAAATTATTGTTGTTGTTGTTAATTGCGAAGTCGTGTCCGACCCATTGCGACCCCATGGACAATGTTCCTCCAGGTCTTCCTGTCCTCTACCATCTTCTGGAGTCCATTTAATTTCACGCCTATTGCTTCAGTGACTCCATCCAGCCACCTCATTCTCTGTCGTCCCCTTCTTCTATTGCCCTCAATCTTTCCCAGCATTAGGCTCTTCTTCAGTGAGTCCTTCCTTCTCATTAGGTGACCAAAGTATTTGAGTTTCATCTTCAGGATCTGGCCTTCTAAAGAGCAGTCAGGGTTGATCTCTTCTAGGACTGACCGGTTTGAACGCCTTGCAGTCCAAGGGACTCGCAGGAGTCTTCTCCAGCACCATAGTTCAATTATAGTCTCAACCTTTTTCAGGACCTTTTCAGTTCCATTATCCAAATGGGTTTCTTGTGCAAGATCGAAGTGAGGTTACTCAATTTCTCCTGCTTAGGGAATGTAATTCTCAAGCTAGCAAAGATAAACATATCTTTGTAATGCTCTCTACATGGGGCTTTGTAATGCTCTCTACATGGGGCTTCCCTTGAGGAGCACTCGGAGGCTCCAGCTGGTCCAGAATGCGGCCGCGCGGGCGGTGTTGGGAGGGACTCGTCGCTCCCATGTAACACCGTTGCTGCG